>NW_027130331.1:0-146225 GCF_026122565.2 Emydura macquarii macquarii
TTTTGCTTTCCAGCTTATATACCTTTTAATCACCTTTGCTTACAATGGTCACACAATTGCTGATTGGCTATTATATAATTTCACACACTTAGCACGGGAACAGCTTACATATTATTGGTAGCTTCTTAGCTTACATAGCTTTCTTGTTTACGACCTTGGATACTTTCTACTATCTAGTGGATGGCGGCCAAGTCCGTGGAACTCGCCGCCAGTGAGGCGCCTGAGTGAAAGTGGCTACCTTCCAGCTTCCCTGCATGCAGCCTCACTTGACCCGGTGTCCACCACCAGGCCTGCTGTAAATTTCCACTTAAGTGGCCATCAGGTCAGTGTATAGATGATACACTCCCACAAGACACTTCCCAGCAAGTGGTCAGTGTGAGACCCCGAAGGCATGCTCTTTTGCATATTTATACAAACAAGACAAAGAAATTACATATGCATAAGTTCTTGATGCTTATAGGGACATTCAAATTATTACTACTATTGTTATTGGCTTATACTTTTCTACTTTTACTAATTATAAAGGTATGCATAACAGTCAACATGTTAACAGAAGATTTCAGCTTATCTATCAAAGTTGTCTGATCTATCTCCCAAGGCTGTGTAACCAATTAAAACCAGTTGGGGGGTGTCTCCTTGCCTCTTCTAGGAACCCTTTCTCTGACCCTGGCACAAGATAAGCAGTGTAAGGATAAAAGGAAAAAGGGGGGTGGGTGATTTCAGCAGAGAGCAGAACACTTAAAGAAAATAAAATGGAGTAACTGTGGTCAAGCAAACAATTATTTTCCTTCACTACTTAAACTAACTAGGTACTTTGCTTAACAAAGAGATCAAAGAAGAGGAATCGCACTTGCAGAGATCAAGTGCTAGTTCCAGCCGACCCTCACGGGCGGAAAGAAGAGACTGAGGGTGCGTAGGGCCGGCAGTGCCTCATGTGCTGCGGCATGAGCGCGACACGCCAGGGGGCACCAGAGCCGGTCCTACGGGGTCTGCTAAGGGGAAAAAAGTTCCGGGAACCGTGCACTATGGCGTGCACACACCTATAGTGGAATGGATACGAGCAATCACTCGAAGATAGAACTAAGGGACTCACAGCTAAAGACTTTAGTCTTTAGAGTGCCGCGGAACCCACGTTGCCCAGAACAATGTAGATGCTTCTACACTTTGAGCTTTTGTTATCAAAGACAATATGGCAAAAACAACAAGGGTTCCGCGGCACTCTAAAGACTATAGTCTTTAGAGTGCGGAGGAACCCTCGTTGCCGAAAACAATGTAGATGCTTCTACACTTTGAGCTTTTGTTATCAAAGCCAATATGGCAAAAACAACGAGGGTTCCGCGGCACTTTAGTCTTTAGAGTGCCGCGGAATCCTCGTTCCTGAAAACAATGTAGATGCTTCTACACTTTGAGCTTTTGTTATCAACGCCAATATGGCAAAAAAAACGAGGGTTCCGCGGTACTTTAGTCTTTAGAGTGCCGCAGAACCCTCGTTGCCGAGAACAATGTAGATGCTTCTACACTTTGAGCTTTTGTGATCAAAGCCAATATGGCAAAAACAACAAGGGATCCGCGGCACTCTAAAGATTTTAGTCTTTAGAGTGCCGCGGAACCCTCGTTGCCGAAAACAATGTAGATGCTTCTACACTTTGAGCTTTTGTTATCAAAGCCAATATGGCAAAAAAAACGAGGGTTCCGCGGCACTCTAAAGACTTTAGACTATAGAGTGCCGCGGAACCCTCATTGCCGAAAAAAATGTAGATGCTTCTACACTTTGAGCTTTTGTTATCAAAGGCAATATGGCAAAAACAACGAGCGTTCCGCGGCAATTTAGTCTTTAGAATGCCGCGGAACTCTCGTTGCCGAGAACAATGTAGATGATTCTACACTTTGAGCATTTGTTATCAAAGCCAATATGCAAAAACAACGAGGGTTCCGCGGCTCTCTAAAGACTTTCGTCTTCAGAGTGCTGCGCAACCCTCGTTGCCGAGAATAATGTAGATGCTTCTACACTTTGAGCTTTTGTTATCAAAGCCAATATGGCAAAAACAACGAGGGTTCTGCGACACTTTAGTCTTTAGAGTCCCGCAGAACCCTCGTTGCCGAAAACAATGTAGATGTTTCTACACTTTGAGCTTTTGTTATCAAAGCCAATATGGCAAAAACAACGAGGGTTCCGCGGCACTTTAGTCTTTAGAGTGCTGAGGAACCCTCGTTGCCGAAAACAATGTAGATGCTTCTAAATTTTGAGGTTTTGTTATAAAAGCCAATATGGCAAAAACAACGAGGGTTCCGTGGCACTCTGAAGACTTTAGTCTTTACAGTGCCGAGGAACCCTCGTTGCTGAAAACAATGTAGATTCTTCTACACTTTGAGCTTTTGTTATCAAAGCCAATATGCAAAAACAACGAGGGTTCCGCGGCTCTCTAAAGACTTTAGTCTTTACAGTGCCGAGGAACCCTCGTTGCTGAAAACAATGTAGATTCTTCTACACTTTTAGCTTTTGTTATCAAAGCCAATATGGCAAAAACAACGAGGGTTCTGCGGCACTTTAGTCTTTAGAGTCCCGCAGAACCCTCGTTGCCGAAAACAATGTAGATGTTTCTACACTTTGAGCTTTTGTTATCAAAGCCAATATGGAAAAAACAACGAGGGTTCCGCGGCACTTTAGTCTTTAGAGTGCCGCGGAACCCTCGTTGCCAAGAATAATGTGGATGCTTCTACACTTTGAGCTTTTGTTATCAAAGCCAATATGGCAAAAACATCGAGGGTTCCTCGGCACTCTAAAGACTATAGTCTTTAGAGTGCCGCGGAACCCTCCTTGCCAAGAACAATGTAGATGCTTCTACACTTTGAGCTTTTGTTATCTAAGCCACTATGGCAAAAACAACGAGGGTTCCGCGGCACTTTAGTCTTTAGAGTGCCGCAGAACCCTCGTTGCTGAGAACAATGTAGATGCTTCTACACTTTGAGGTTTTGTTATCAAAGCCAATATTGCAAAAACAACGAGGGTTCCGCGGCACTTTAGTCTTTAGAGTGCTGTGGAACCCTGATTGCCGAAAACAATGTAGATGCTTCTACACTTTGAGCTTTTGTTATCAAAGCCAATATGGCAAAACAAACGAGGGTTCTGCGGCAATTTAGTCTTTAGAGTGCCGCAGAACCCTCGTTACCGAGAACAATGTAGATGCTTCTACACTTTGATCTTTTGTTTTCAAAGCCAATATGGCAAAAACAACGAGGGTTCCACGGCACTTTATTCTTTAGAGTGCCGCGGAACCCTCGTTGCCAAGATTAATGTAGATGCTTCTATACTTTGAGCTTTTGTTATCAAAGCCAATATGGCAAAAACAACGAGAGTTCCGCGGCATTTTAGTCTTTAGAGTGCCGCGGAACACTCGTTGCCGAGAACAATGTAGATGCTTCTCCATTTTGCGCTTTTGTTAACAAAGCCAATATGGAAAAAAAAAGTAGGGTTCCGCGTCACTCTAAAGACTTTAGTCTTTAGAGAGCCGCGGAACCCTCGTTGGCGAAAACAATGTAGATGCTTCACCACTTTAAGCTTTTGTTATCAAAGTCAATATGCAAAACAACGAGGGTTCCGCGGCACTCTAAAGACTTTAGTCTTTAGAGTGCCGCGCAACCCTCGTTGCCGAAAACAATGTAGATGCTTCTACACTTTGAGCTTTTGTTATCAAAGCCAATATGGCAAAAACAATGAGGGTTCCGCTGCACTTTAGTCTTTAGAGTGCCGCGGAAGCCTCGTTGCCGAAAACAATGTAGATGCTTCTACACTTTCAGCTTTTGTTACCAAAGACAATATGGCAAAAACAAGGAGGGTTCCGCGGCACTCTAAAGACTTTAGTCTTTAGAGCTCCGCGGAACCCTTTTTGCCGAAAACAATGTAGATGCTTCTACACTTTGAGCATTTGTTATCAAAGCCAATATGGCAAAAAAAAACGAGGGTTCCGCGGCACTTTAGTATTTAGAGTGCCGCGGAACCCTCGTTGCCGAAAACAATGTAGATGCTTCTACACTTTGAGCTTTTGTTATCAAAGCCAATATGGCAAAAACAACAAGGGTTCCGCGGCATTTTAGTCTTTAGAGTGCCGCGGCACACTCGTTGCCGAAAACAATGTACATGCTTCTACACTTTGAGCTTTTGTTATCAAAGCCAATATGGCAAAAACAACGAGGGTTCCGCGGCACTGTAAAGACTTTAGTCTTTAGAGTGCCGCGGAAGCCTCGTTGCCGAAAACAATGTAGATGCTTCTACACTTTGAGCTTTTGTTATCAAAGCCAATATGGCACAAAAAACAAGGGTTCCGCGGCACTGTAAAGACTTTAGTCTTTAGAGAGCCGCGGAACCCTCGTTGCCGAAAACAATGTAGATGCTTCTATACTTTGAGCTTTTGTTATCAAAGCCAATATGGCAAAAACAACAAGGGTTCCGCGGCATTTTAGTCTTTAGAGTGCCGCGGCACCCTCGTTGCCGAAAACAATGTAGAGGCTTCTACACTTTTAGCTTTTCTTATCAACCCCAATATGGCAAAAACACCGAGGGTTCCGCGGCACTGTAAAGACTTTAGTCTTTAGAGTGCCGCGGAAGCCTCGTTGCCGAAAACAATGTAGATGCTTCTACACTTTGAGCTTTTGTTATCAAAGCCAATATGGCACAAAAAACAAGGGTTCCGCGGCACTGTAAAGACTTTAGTCTTTAGAGAGCCGCGGAACCCTCGTTGCCGAAAACAATGTAGATGTTTCTACACTTTGAGCTTTTGTTATCAAAGACAATATGGCAAAAACAACGAAGGTTACGCAGCACTCTAAGGACTTTAGTCTTTAGAGCGCCGCGGAACCCTCGTTGCCGAAAACAATGTAGATGCTTCTACACTTTGAACTTTTGTTATCCAAGCCAATATGGCAAAAACAACGAGGGTTCCGCGGCACTTTAGTGTTTAGAGAGCCGCGGAACCCTCGTTGCCGAAAACAATGTAGATGCTTCTAAACTTTGAGCTTTTGTTATCAAAGCCAATATGGCAAAAACAACGAGGGTTCCGCGGCACTCTAAAGACTTTAGTCTTTAAGTGCCGCGGAACCCTCGTTGCCAAGAACAATGTAGATGCTTCTACACTTTGAGCTTTTGTTATCAAAGCCAATATGGCAAAAACAACGATTGTTCCGTGGCACTCTAAAGACTTTAGTCTTTGGAGTACCGCGGAACCCTCGTTGCCGAAAACAATGTAGATGCTTCTACACTTTGAGCTTTTGTTATCAAAGCCAATATGGCAATAAGAATGAGGGTTCTGCGGCACTTTAGTCTTTAGAGTGCCACGGAACCCTCGTTGCCGAAAACAATGTAGATGCTTCTACACTTTCAGCTTTTGTTATTAAAGACAATATGGCAAAAATAACAAGGGTTCTGCGGCACTCTAAAGACTTTAGTCTTCAGAGCGCCGCGGAACCCTCGTTGCTGAAAGCAATGTAGATGCTTCTACACTTTGAGCTTTTGTTATCAAAGCCAATATGGCAAAAAAAAGGAGGGTTCCGCGGCACTGTAAAGACTTTAGTCTTTAGAGTGACGCGGAACCCTCGTTGCCGAAAACAATGTAGGTGCTTCTACACTTTCAGCTTTTGTTATCAAAGCCAATATGGCAAAAACAATGAGGCTTCCGCTGCACTCTACAGACTTTAGTCTTTAGAGAGCCGCGGAACTCTCGTTGCCGAAAACAATGTAGATGCTTCTACACTTTGAGCTTTTGTTATCAAAGCCAATATGGCAAAAACAACGATTGTTCCGTGGCACTCTAAAGACTTTAGTCTTTGGAGTAACGCGGAACCCTCGTTGCCGAAAACAATGTAGATGCTTCTACACTTTGAGCTTTTGTTATCAAAGCCAATATGGCAAAAACAACGATTGTTCCGTGGCACTCTAAAGACTTTAGTCTTTGGAGTACCGCGAAACTCTCGTTGCCGAAAACAATGTAGATGCTTCTACACTTTGAGCTTTTGTAATCAAAGCCAATATGGCAAAAACAACGATTGTTCCGTGGCACTCTAAAGACTTTAGTCTTTAGAGTGCCGCGGAACCCTCGTTGCCGAAAACAATGTAGATGCTTCAACACTTTGAGCTTTTGTTATCAAAGCCAATATGGCAATAAGAATGAGTGTTCTGCGGCACTTTAGTCTTTAGAGTGCCGCGGAACCCTCGTTGCCGAAAACAATGTAGATGCATCTACACTTTGTGCTTTTGTTATTAAAGACAATATGGCAAAAATAACAAGGGTTCCGCGGCACTCTAAAGACTTTAGTCTTTAGAGCGCCGCAGAACCCTCGTTGCCGAAAGCAATGTAGATGCTTCTACACTTTGAGCATTTGTTATCAAAGCCAATATGGCAAAACCAACGAGTGTTCCGCGGCACTGTAAAGACTTTAGTCTTTAGAGTGACGCGGAACCCTCATTGCCGAAAACAATGTAGGTGCTTCTACACTTTCAGCTTTTGTTAACAAAGCCAATATGGCAAAAACAATGAGGGTTCCGCGGCACTCTAAAGACTTTAGTCTTTTGAGTGCCGCGGAACCCTCGTTACCGAAAACAATGTAGATTATTCTACACTTTGAGCTTTTATTATCAAAGCCAATATGGCAAAAACAACGAGGCTTCCGCTGCACTATACAGACTTTAGTCTTTAGAGAGCCGCTGAACACTCGTTGCCGAAAAAAATTTAGATGCTTCTACACTTTGAGCTTTTGTTATCAAAGCCAATATGGCAAAAACAACGATAGTTCCGTGGCACTCTAAAGACTTTAGTCTTTGGAGTACCGCGGAACCCTCGTTGCCGAAAACAATGTAGAAGCTTCTACACTTTGAGATTTTGTTATCAAAGCCAATATGGCAAAAACAATGAGGGTTCTGTGGCACTTTAGTCTTTAGAGTGCTGCGGAACCCTCGTTGCCGAAAACAATGTAGATGCTTCTACACTTTGAGCTTTTCTCATCAAAGCCAATATGGCAAAAACAACGAGGGTTCCGCGGCACTGTAAAGACTTTAGTATTTGGAGTGCCGCGGAACCCTCATTGCCGAAAACAATGTAGATGCTTCTACACTTTGAGCTTTTTTTATCAAAGCCAATATGGCAAAAACAACGAGGGTTCCGCGGCTCTCTAAAGACTTTAGTCTTTAGAGTGCCGCGGAACCCTCGTTGCCGAAAACAATGTAGATGCTTCTACACTTTCAGCTTTTGTTATCAAAGCAAATATGGCAAAAACAACGAGGTTTCTGCAGCACTCTAAAGACTTTAGTCTTTAGAGCGCCGCCGAACCCTCGTTGCCGAAAACAATGTAGATGCTTCTACACTTTGAGCTTTTGTTATCAAAGCCAATATGGCAAAAAAAACGAGGGTTCCGCGGCACTTTAGTATTTAGAGTGCCGCGGAACCCTCGTTGCCGAAAACAATGTAGATGCTTCTACACTTTGAGCTTTTGTTATCAAAGCCAATATGGCAAAAAAAACGAGGGTTCCGCGGCACTTTAGTATTTAGAGTGCCGCGGACCCTCGTTGCTGAAAATAATGTAGATGCTTCTACACTTTGAACTTTTGTTATCAAAGCCAATATGGCAAAAATAACGATTGTTCCGCGGCACTCTAAAGACTTTAGTCTTTGGAGTGCAGCGGAACCCTCGTTGCCAAAAACAATGTAGATGCTTCTACACTTTGAGCTCTTGTTATCAAAGCCAATATGGCAAAAACAACGAGGGTTCCCGGCACTGTAAAGACTTTAGTCTTTAGAGTGCCGCGGAACCCTCGTTGCCAAAAACAATGTAGATGCTTCTACACTTTGAGCTTTTGTTGTCAAAGCCAATATGGCAAAAATAACGATTGTTCCGAGGCACTCTTTAGTCTTTAGAGTGCCGCGGAACCCTCGTTGCCGAAAACAATGTAGATGCTTCTACACTTTGAGCTTTTGTTATCAAAGCCAATATGGCAAAAACAATGAGGGTTCCGCGGCACTCTAAAGACTTTAGTCTTTAGAGTGCCGCGGAACTCGTTGCCAAGAACAATGTAGATGCTTCTAAATTTTGAGCTTTTGTTATCAAAGCCAATATGGCAAAAACAATGAGGCTTCCGCTGCACTCTACAGACTTTAGTTTTTAGAGAGCCGCGGAACTCTCGTTGCCGAAAACAATGTAGATGCTTCTACACTTTGAGCTTTTGTTATCAAAGCCAATATGGCAAAAACAACGAGGTTCCGTGGCACTCTAAAGACTTTAGTCTTTAGAGTGCCGCGGAACCTCGTTGCCGAAAACAATGTAGATGCTTCTAAACTTTGAGCTTTTGTTATCAAAGCCAATATGGCAAAAACAACGATTGTTCCGCGGCACTCTAAAGACTTTAGTCTTTAGAGAGCCGCGGAACCCTCGTTGCCGAAAACAATGTAGATGCTTCTACACTTTGAGCTTTTGTTATCAAAGCCAATATGGCAAAAACAACGAGGGTTCTGCGGCACTTTAGTCTTTAGAGTGCCGCGGAACCCTCGTTGCCGAAAACAATGTAGATGCTTCTACACTTTGAGCTTTTGTTATCAAAGCCAATATGGCAAAAATAACGAGGGTTCCGCGGCACTCTAAAGACTTTAGTCTTTAGAGTGCCGCGGAACCCTCATTGCCGAAAACAATGTAGATGCTTCTACACTTTGAGCTTTTGTTATCAAAGCCAATATGGCAAAAACAACGTGTTCCGCGGCACTGTAAAGACTTTAGTCTTTAGAGTGCCGCGGAACCCTCGTTGCCGAAAACAATGTAGATGCTTCTACACTTTGAGCTTTTGTTATCAAAGCCAATATGGCAAAAACAACGAGGGTTCCGCGGCACTCTAAAGACTTTAGTCTTTAGAGTGCCGCGGAACCCTCGTTGCCGAAAACAATGTAGATGCTTCTACACTTTGAGCTTTTGTTATCAAAGCCAATATGGCAAAAACAACGAGGGTTCCGCGGCACTCTAAAGACTTTAGTCTTTAGAGTGCCGCGGAACCTCGTTGCCGAAAACAATGTAGATGCTTCTACACTTTGAGCTTTTGTTATCAAAGCCAATATGGCAAAAACAACGAGGGTTCCGCGGCACTCTAAAGACTTTAGTCTTTAGAGAGCGCGGAACCCTCGTTGCCGAAAACAATGTAGATGCTTCTACACTTTGAGCTTTTGTTATCAAAGCCAATATGGCAAAAACAACGAGGGTTCCGTGGCACCTCTAAAGACTTTAGTCTTTAGAGTGCCGCGGAACCCTCATTGCCGAAAACAATGTAGATGCTTCTACACTTTGAGCTTTTGTTATCAAAGCCAATATGGCAAAAACAACGAGGGTTCCGCGGCACTCTAAAGACTTTAGTCTTTAGAGTGCCGCGGAACCCTCGTTGCCGAAAACAATGTAGATGCTTCTACACTTTGAGCTTTTGTTATCAAAGCCAATATGGCAAAAACAACGAGGGTTCCGCGGCTTAGTCTTTAGAGTGCCGCGGAACCCTCGTTGCCGAAAACAATGTAGATGCTTCTACACTTTCAGCTTTTGTTATCAAAGCAAATATGGCAAAAACAACGAGGGTTCCGCGGAGCTCTAAAGACTTTAGTCCTTTGAGCGCTGCGGAACCCTCATTGCCGAAAACAATGTAGATGCTTCTACACTTTGAGCTTTGTTATCAAAGCCAATATGGCAAAAACAACGAGGTTTCTGCAGCACTCTGAAGACTTTAGTCTTTAGAGCACCGCCGAACCCTCGTTGCCGAAAACAATGTAGATGCTTCTACACTTTGAGCTTTTGTTATCAAAGCCAATATGGCAAAAAAAACGAGGGTTCCGCGGCACTTTAGTATTTAGAGTGCCGCGGACCCTCGTTGCTGAAAACAATGTAGATGCTTCTACACTTTGAGCTTTTGTTATCAAAGCCAATATGGCAAAAATAACGATTGTTCCGCGGCACTCTAAAGACTTTAGTCTTTAGAGTGCCGCGGAACCCTCGTTGCCGAAAACAATGTAGATGCTTCTACACTTTGAGCTTTTGTTATCAAAGCCAATATGGCCAAAACAACGAGGGTTCCGCGGCACTGTAAAGACTTTAGTCTTTTACCCTCGTTGTCAATGTAGATGCTTCTACACTTTCAGCTTTTGTTATCAAAGCCAATATGGCAAAAACAACGAGGGTTCCGCGGCACTTTAGTCTTTAGAGTGCCACGGAACCCTTGCTGCCGAAAATAATGTAGATGCTTCTACTCTTTGAGCTTTTGTTGTCAAAGCCAATATGGCAAAAATAACGATTGTTCCGAGGCACTCTAAAGAGTTTAGTCTTTAGAGTGCCGCGGAACACTCGTTGTCAAGAACAATGTAGATGCTTCTATATTTTGAGCTTTTGTTATCAAAGCCAATATGACAAAAACAACGAGGGTTCCGCGGCACTCTAAAGACTTTAGTCTTTATAGAGCCGCGGAACCCTCGTTGGCGAAAACAATGTAGATGCTTCTACACTTTCAGCTTTTGTTATCAAAGCCAATATGGCAAAAACAATGAGGTTTCTGCGGCACTTTAGTCTTTAGAATGCCGCGGAACCCTCGTTGCCGAAAAAATGTAGATGCTTCTACACTTTTAGCTTTTGTTATCAAAGACAATATGGCAAAAACAACGAAGGTTTCGCGCCACTGTAAAGACTTTAGTCTTTAGAGTGCCGCGGAACCCTCGTTGCCGAAAACAATGTAGATGCTTCTACACTTTGAGCTTTTGTTATCAAAGCCAATATGGCAAAAACAACGAGGGTTCCGCGGCACTTTAGTCTTTAGGGTGCCGCGGAACCCTCGTTGCCGTAAACAACGTAGATGCTTCTACACTTTGAGCTTTTGTTATCAAAGCCAATATGGCAAAAATAACGATTGTTCCGCGGCCCTCTAAAGACTTTAGTCTTTGGAGTGCCGCGGAACCCTCATTGCCGAAAACAATGTAGATGCTTCTACACTTTGAGCTTTTGTTATCAAAGCCAATATGGCAAAAACAACGAGGGTTCCGCGGCACTGTAAAGACTTTAGTCTTTAGAGTGCCGCAGAACCCTCGTTGCGGAAAACAATGTAGATGCTTCTACACTTTGAGCTTTTGTTATCAAAGCCAATATGGCAAAAACAACGTGGGTTCTGCGGCACTTTAGTCTTTAGAGTGCCGCAGAACCCTCATTGCCGAAAACAATGTAGATGCTTCTACACTTTGAGCTTTTGTTATCAAAGCCAATATGGCAAAAACAACGAGGGTTCCGCGGCACTCTAAAGACTTTAGTCTTTAGAGAGCCGCGGAACCTCGTTGCCGAAAACAATGTAGATGCTTCTACACTTTGAGCTTTTGTTATCAAAGCCAATATGGCAAAAACAACGAGGGTTCCGCGGCACTCTAAAGACTTTAGTCTTTAGAGTGCCGCGGAACCCTCGTTGCCGAAAACAATGTAGATGCTTCTACACTTTGAGCTTTTGTTATCAAAGCCAATATGGCAAAAACAACGAGGGTTCCGCGGCACTTTAGTCTTTAGAGTGCCGCGGAACCCTCGTTGCCGAAAACAATGTAGATGCTTCTACACTTTGAGCTTTTGTTATCAAAGCCAATATGGCAAAAACAACGAGGGTTCCGCGGCACTCTAAAGACTTTAGTCTTTAGAGTGCCGCGGAACCCTCGTTGCCGAAAACAATGTAGATGCTTCTACACTTTGAGCTTTTGTTATCAAAGCCAATATGGCAAAAACAACGAGGGTTCCGCGGCACTTAAAGACTTTCTTTAGAGTGCCGCGGAACCCTCGTTGCCGAAAACAATGTAGATGCTTCTACACTTTGAGCTTTTGTTATCAAAGCCAATATGGCAAAAACAACGAGGGTTCCGCGGCACTCTAAGGACTTTAGTCTTTAGAGTGCCGCGGAACCCTCGTTGCCGAAAACAATGTAGATGCTTCTACACTTTGAGCTTTTGTTATCAAAGCCAATATGGCAAAAACAACGAGGGTTCCGCGGCACTGTAGTCTTTAGAGTGCCGCGGAACCCTCGTTGCCGAAAACAATGTAGATGCTTCTACACTTTGAGCTTTTGTTATCAAAGCCAATATGGCAAAAACAACGAGGGTTCCGTGGCACTTTAGTCTTTAGAGTGCCGCAGAACCTCGTTGCCGAAAACAATGTAGATGCTTCTACACTTTGAGCTTTTGTTATCAAAGCCAATATGGCAAAAACAACGAGGGTTCCGCGGCACTCTAAAGACTTTAGTCTTTAGAGTGCCGCGGAACCCTCGTTGCCGAAAACAATGTAGATGCTTCTACACTTTGAGCTTTTGTTATCAAAGCCAATATGGCAAAAACAACGAGGGTTCCGCGGCACTCTAAAGACTTTAGTCTTTAGAGTGCCGCGGAACCCTCGTTGCCGAAAACAATGTAGATGCTTCTACACTTTGAGCTTTTGTTATCAAAGCCAATATGGCAAAAACAACGAGGGTTCCGCGGCACTCTAAAGACTTTAGTCTTTAGAGAGCCGCGGAACCCTCGTTGCCGAAAACAATGTAGATGCTTCTACACTTTGAGCTTTTGTTATCAAAGCCAATATGGCAAAAACAACGAGGGTTCCGCGGCACTCTAAAGACTTTAGTCTTTAGTGCCGCGGAACCCTCGTTGCCGAAAACAATGTAGATGCTTCTACACTTTGAGCTTTTGTTATCAAAGCCAATATGGCAAAAACAACGAGGGTTCTGCGGTAAAGACTTTAGTCTTTAGAGTGCCGCGGAACCCTCGTTGCCGAAAACAATGTAGATGCTTCTACACTTTGAGCTTTTGTTATCAAAGCCAATATGGCAAAAACAACGAGGGTTCCGCGGCACTTTAGTCTTTAGAGTGCCGCGGAACCCTCGTTGCCGAAAACAATGTAGATGCTTCTACACTTTGAGCTTTTGTTATCAAAGCCAATATGGCAAAAACAACGAGGGTTCCGCGGCACTTTAGTCTTTAGAGTGCCGCGGAACCCTCGTTGCCGAAAACAATGTAGATGCTTCTACACTTTGAGCTTTTGTTATCAAAGCCAATATGGCAAAAAAAACGAGGGTTCCGCGGCACTTTAGTCTTTAGAGTGCCGAAGAACCCTCGTGCCCGAAAACAATGTAGATGATTATAAACTTTGAGATTTTGTTATCAAAGCCAATATGGAAATAACAACGTTGTTCCGCGGCACTCTAAAGAATTTAGTCTTTAGTGTACCGCGGAACCTCGTTGCCGAAAACAATGTAGATGCTTCTACACTTTGACCTTTTGTTATCAATGCCAATATGGTAAAAACAACGAGGGTTCTGCGGCACTGTAAAGACTTTAGTCTTTAGAGTGACGCGGAACCCTCGTTGCCGAAAACAATGTAGATGCTTCTACACTTTCAGCTTTTGTTATCAAAGCCAATATGGCAAAAACAACGAGGGTTCCGCGGCAGTCTAAAGACTTTAGTCTTTAGAGAGCCGCGGAACCCTCGTTGCCGAAAACAATGTAGATGCTTCTACACTTTGAGCTTTTGTTATCAAAGCCAATATGGCAAAAACAACGTGGGTTCCGCGGCACTCTAAAGACTTTAGTCTTTAGAGAGCCGCAGAACCCTCGTTGCCGAAAACAATGTAGATGCTTCTACACTTTGAGCTTTTGTTATCAAAGCCAATATGGCAAAAACAACGAGGGTTCTGCGGCACTCTTTAGTCTTTAGAGTGCCGCGGAACCCTCGTTGCCGAAAACAATGTAGATGCTTCTACACTTTGAGCTTTTGTTATCAAAGCCAATATGGCAAAAACAACGAGGGTTCTGCGGCTAAAGACTTTAGTCTTTAGAGAGCCGCGGAACCCTCGTTGCCGAAAACAATGTAGATGCTTCTACACTTTGAGCTTTTGTTATCAAAGCCAATATGGCAAATACAACGAGGGTTCTGCGGCACTTTAGTCTTTAGAGTGCCGCGGAACCCTCGTTGCCGAAAACAATGTAGATGCTTCTACACTTTCAGCTTATGTTATCAAAGCCAATATGGCAAAAACAACGAGGGATCCGCGGCACTCTAGGGACTTTAGTCTTTAGAGGGCCGCGGAACCCTCGTTGCCGAAAACAATGTAGATGCTTCTACACTTTGAGCTTTTGTTATCAAAGACAATATGGCAAAAACAACGAGGGTTCCGTGGCACTTTAGTATTTAGAGTGCCGCGGAACCCTCGTTGCCGAAAACAATGTAGATGCTTCTACACTTTGAGCTTTTGTTATCAAAGCCAATATGGCAAAAACAACGAGGGTTCCGCGGCTCTCTAAAGACTTTAGTCTTTGGAGTGCCGCGGAACCCTCATTGCCGAAAACAATGTAGATGCTTCTACACTTTGAGCTTTTGTTATCAAAGCCAATATGGCAAAAACAACGAGGGTTCCGTGGCACTTTAGTCTTTAGAGTGACGCAGAACCACTCGTTGCCGAAAACAATGTAGATGCTTCTACACTTTGAGCTTTTGTTATCAAAGCCAATATGGCAAAAACAACGAGGGTTCTGTGGAACATTAGTCTTTAGAGTGCCGAAGAACCCTCGTTGCCGAAAACAATGTAGATGCTTCTACACTTTGAGCTTTTGTTATCAAAGCCAATATGGCAAAAACAACGAGGGTTCTGTGGCACTTTAGTCTTTAGAGAGCCGCGGAACCCTCGTTTCCGAAAAAACTGAAGATGCTTCTACACGTTGAGCTTTTGTTATCAAAGACAATATGGCAAAAACAACGAAGGTTACGCGGCACTGTAAAGACTTTAGTCTTTAGAGTGCCGCGGAACCCTCGTTGCCGAAAACAATGTAGATGCTTCTACACTTTGAGCTTTTGTTATCAAAGCCAATATGGCAAAAACAACGAGGGTTCCGCGGACTGTAAAGACTTTAGTCTTTGGAGTACCGCGGAACCCTCGTTGCCGAAAACAATGTAGATGCTTCTACACTTTGAGCTTTTGTTATCAAAGCCAATATGGCAAAAAGAATGAGGGTTCTGCGGCTCTAAAGACTTTAGTCTTTAGAGTGCCGCGGAACCCTCGTTGCCGAAAACAATGTAGATGCTTCTACACTTTCAGCTTTTGTTATTAAAGACAATATGGCAAAAATAACAAGGGTTCCGCGGCACTCTAAAGACTTTAGTCTTCAGAGCGCCGCGGAACCCTCGTTGCCGAAAGCAATGTAGATGCTTCTACACTTTGAGCTTTTGTTATCAAAGCCAATATGGAAAAAACAACGAGGGTTCCGTGGCACTGTAAAGACTTTAGTCTTTATAGTGCCGCGGAACCCTCGTTGCCGAAAACAATGTAGATGCTTCTACACTTTCAGCTTTTGTTATCAAAGCCAATATGGCAAAAACAATGAGGGTTCCGCGGCACTCTAAAGATTTAGTCTTTAGACTGCCGCGGAACCCTCGTTGCCGAAAACAATGTAGATGCTTCTACACTTTGAGCTTTTGTTATCAAAGCCAATATGGCAAAAACATCGAGGGTTCTGCGGCACTTTAGTCTTTAGACTGCTGCGGAACCCTCGTTGCCGAAAACAATGTAGATGCTTCTACACTTTGAGCTTTTGTTATCAAAGCCAATATGGCAAAAACAACGAGGGTTCCGTGGCACTGTAAAAACTTTAGTCTTTCGAGTGCCGCGGAACCCTCGTTGCCGAAAACAATGTAGATGCTTCTACACTTTGAGCTTTTGTTATCAAAGCCAATATGGCAAAAACAATGAGGGTTCTGCGGCACTTTAGTCTTTAGAGTGCCGCGGAACCCTCGTTGCCGAAAACAATGTAGATTCTTCTACACTTTGAGCTTTTGTTATCAAAGAAATATGGCAAAAACAACGAGGGTTCCGCGGCTCTCTAAAGACTTAGTCTTTAGAGTGCTGCGGAACCCTCGTTACCGAAAACAATGTAGATGCTTCTACACTTTGAGTTTTGTTATCAAAGCCAATATGGCAAAAACAACGAGGGTTCCGCGGCACTCTAAAGACTTTAGTCTTTACAGTGCGGAGGAACCCTCATTGCCGAAAACAATGTAGATGCTTCTACACTTTGAGCTTTTGTTATCAAAGCAAACATGGCAAAAACAATGAGGGTTCTGCGGCACTTTTGTCTTTAGAGTGCCGTAGAACCCTCGTTGCCGAAAATAATGTAGATGCTTCTACACTTTGAGCTTTTGTTATCAAAGCCAATTTGGCAAAAATAACGATTGTTCCGCGGCACTCTAAAGACTTTAGTCTTTAGAGTACCGCGGAACCTCGTTACCGAAAACAATGTAGATGCTTCTACACTTTGAGCTTTTGTTATCAAAGCCAATATGGCAAAAACAACGAGGGTTCGCGGCACTCTACAGACTTAGTCTTTAGAGAGCTGCGGAACCCTCGTTGCCGAAAACAATGTAGATGCTTCTACACTTTGAGCTTTTGTTATCAAAGCCAATATGGCAAAAACAACGATTGTTCCGCGGCACTCTAAAGACTTTAGTCTTTAGAGTGCCGCGGAACCCTCGTTGCCGAAAACAATGTAGATGCTTCTACACTTTGAGCTTTTGTTATCAAAGCCAATATGGCAAAAACAATGAGGGTTCTGCGGCACTGTAAAGACTTTAGTCTTTAGAGTGCTGCAGAACCCTCGTTGCGAAAACAATGTAGATGCTTCTACACTTTGAGCTTTTGTTATCAAAGCCAATATGGCAAAAACAACGAGGGTTCTGCGGCACTTTAGTCTTTAGAGTGCCGCGGAACCCTCGTTGCCGAAAACGATGTAGATGCTTCTACACTTTGAGCTTTTGTTATCACAGCCAAAATGGCAAAAAGAACGAGGGTTCTGCGGAACTTTAGTCTTTAGAGTGCCGAAGAACCCTCGTTACCGAAAACAATGTAGATGCTTCTACACTTTGAGCTTTTGTTATCAAAGCCAATATGGCAAAAACAACGAGGGTTCCGTGGCACTCTAAAGACTTTAGTCTTTAGAGTGCCGCAGAACCCTCGTTACCCGAAAACAATGTAGATGCTTCTACACTTTGAGCTTTTGTTATCAAAGCCAATATGGCAAAAACAACGAGGGTTCCGCGGAGACTTTAGTCTTTAGAGTGCCGCAGAACGTTCGTTGCCGAAAACAATGTAGATGCTTCTACACTTTGAGCTTTTGTTATCAAAGCAAATATGGCAAAACAACGAGGGTTCCGCGGCACTCTAAAGACTTTAGTCTTTAGAGTGCCACGGAACCCTCCTTGCAGAAAACAATGTAGATGCTTCTACACTTTGAGCTTTTGTTATCAAAGCCAATATGGCAAAAACAACGAGGGTTCCGCGGCACTCTAAAGACTTTAGTCTTTAGAGTGCCGCAGAACCCTCGTTGCCAAAACAATGTAGATGCTTCTACATTTTGAGCTTTTGTTATCAAAGCCAATATGGCAAAAACAACGAGGGTTTCGCGGCCACTGTAAAGACTTTAGTCTTTAGAGTGCCGCGGAACCCTCGTTGCCGAAAACAATGTAGATGCTTCTACACTTTGAGCTTTTGTTATCAAAGCCAATATGGCAAAAACAACGAGGGTTCCGCGGCACTTTAGTCTTTAGAGTGCCGCGGAACCCTCTTTAGTCTTTTGCCGAAAACAATGTAGATGCTTCTACACTTTGAGCTTTTGTTATCAAAGCCAATATGGCAAAAACAACGAGGGTTCCGCGGCTAAAGACTTTAGTCTTTAGAGTGCCGCGGAACCCTCGTTACGAAAACAATGTAGATGCTTCTACACTTTGAGCTTTTGTTATCAAAGCCAATATGGCAAAAACAACGAGGTTCTGCGGCACTCTAAAGACTTTAGTCTTTAGAGTGCCTTGAGAACCCTCGTTGCCGAAAACAATGTAGATGCTTCTACACTTTGAGCTTTTGTTATCAAAGCCAATATGGAAAAACAACGAGGGTTCCGCTGCACTGTAAAGACTTTAGTCTTTAGAGTGCCGCGGAACCCTCGTTGCCGAAAACATTGTAGATGCTTCTACACTTTGAGCTTTTGTTATCAGGGCCAATATGGCAAAAACAACGAGGGTTCTGCGTCACTTAGTCTTTAGAGTGCCGCGGAACCCTCGTTGCTGAAAAAAAATGTAGATGCTTCTACACTTTGAGCTTTTGTTATCAAAGACAATATGGCAAAAACAACGAGGGTTCTGCGGCACTCTAAAGACTTTAGTCTTTAGAGCGCCGCGGAACCCTCGTTACGAAAACAATGTAGATGCTTCTACTTTTTGAGCTTTTGTTATCAAAGCCAATATGGCAAAAACAACGAGGGTTCTGCGGCACTCTAAAGACTTTAGTCTTTAGAGAGCCACTCAGAACCCTCGTTGCCGAAAACAATGTAGATGCTTCTACACTTTGAGCTTTTGTTATCAAAGCCAATATGGCAAAAACAACGAGGGTTCCGCGGCACTGTAAAGACTTTAGTCTTTAGAGTGCCGCGGAACCTCGTTACCTGAAAACAATGTAGATGCTTCTACACTTTGAGCTTTTGTTATCAAAGCCAATATGGCAAAAACAACGAGGTTCCGCGGCACTCTAAAGACTTTAGTCTTTAGAGTGCCGCGGAACCGTCGTTACCGAAAACAATGTAGATGCTTCTACACTTTGGGCTTTTGTTATCAAAGGCAATATGGCAAAAACAACGAGGGTTCCGCGGCACTTTAGTTTTTAGAGTGCCACGGAACCCTCGTTGCCGAAAACAATGTAGATGCTTCTACACTTTGAGCTTTTGTTATCAAAGCCAATATGGCAAAAACAACGACGGTTTCGCGGCACTCTAAAGACTTTAGTCTTTAGAGAGCCGTGGAACCCTCGTTGCCGAAAACAATGTAGATGCTTCTACACTTTCACCTTTCGTTATCAAAGCCAATATGGCAAAAACAACGAGGGTTCTGCGGCACTTTAGACTTTAGTCTTTGCCGCGGAACCCTCGTTGCCGTAAACAATGTAGATGCTTCTACACTTTGAGCTTTTGTTATCAAAGCCAATATGGCAAAAACAACGAGGGTTCCGCGGCCATCTAAATACTTTAGTCTTTGGAGTGCCGCGGAACCCTCATTGCCGAAAACAATGTAGATGCTTCTACACTTTGAGCTTTTGTTATCAAAGCCAATATGGCAAAAACAACGAGGGTTCTGTGGCACTTTAGTCTTTAGAGTGCCGCGGAACCCTCGTTGCCGAAAACAATGTAGATGCTTCTACACTTTGAGCTTTTGTCATCAAAGCCAATATGGCAAAAACAACGAAGGTTCCGCGGCACACTTTAGTCTTTAGAGTGCCGCGGAACCCTCCTTGCCGAAAACAATGTAGATGCTTCTACACTTTGAGCTTTTGTTATCAAAGCCAATATGGCAAAAACAACGATTGCTCCGGGCACTCTCGCTGCACTTTAGTCTTTAGAGTGCCGCGGAACGTTCGTTTGCCGAAAACAATGTAGATCCTTCTACACTTTGAGCTTTTGTTATCAAAGCCACACTTTGAGCTTCTGTTATCAAAGACAATATGGCAAAAACAACGAGGGTTCCGCGGCACTCTAAAGACTTTAGTCCTTAGAGCGCTGCGGAACCCTCATTGCCGAAAACAATGTAAATGCTTCTACACTTTGAGCTTTTGTTATCAAAGCCAATATGGCAAAAACAACGAGGTTTCTGCAGCACTCTAAAGACTTTAGTCTTTAGAGCGCCGCCGAACCCTCGTTGCCGAAAACAATGTAGATGCTTCTACACTTTGGCTTTTGTTATAAAAGCCAATATGGCAAAAAAACGAGGGTTCCGCGGCACTTTAGTATTTAGAGTGCCGCGGAACCCTCGTTGCCGGAAACAATGTAGATGCTTCTACACTTTGAGCTTTTGTTATCAAAGCCAATATGGCAAAAAAAACGAGGGTTCCGCGGCACTTTTGTATTTAGAGTGCCGCGGAACCCTCGTTGCCGGAAACAATGTAGATGCTTCGATATTTTGAGCTTTTGTTATGAAAGCCAATATGGCAAAAACAACGATTGTTCGGAGGCACTCTAAAGACTTTAGTCTTTAGAGTGCCGCGGATCACTCGTTGCCGAGAACAATGTAGATGCTTCTACATTTTGAGCTTTTGTTATCAAAGCCAATATAGCAAAAACAATGAGGGTTCCGCGGCACTCTAAAGACTTTAGGCTTTAGAGCGTCGTGGAACCATCGTTGCCGAAAACAATGTAGATGCTTCTACACTTTGAACTTTAGTTATCAAAGCCAATATGGCAAAAACAACGAGGGTTCCGCGGCACTCTAAAGACTTTAGTCTTTAGACTGCCGCGGAACCCTCGTTTCCGAAAACAATGTAGATGCTTCTACACTTTGAGCTTTTGTTATCAAATTAAAAATGGCAAAAACAATGAGGGTTCTGCAGCACTTTAGTCGTTAGAGTGCCGCAGAACCCTCATTGCCGAAAACAATGTAGATGCTTCTACACTTTGAGCTTTTGTCATCAAACCCAATATGGCAAAAACAACGAAGGTTCCGCGGCACTGTAAAGACTTTAGTGTTTAGAGTGCCGTGGAACCCTCCTTGCCGAAAACAATGTAGATGCTTCTACACTTTCAGCTTTTGTTATCAAAGCCAATATTGCAAAAACAACGAGGGTTCCGCTGCTCTCTAGTCTTTAGAGTGCCGCGGAACCCTCGTTTGCCGAAAACAATGTAGATGCTTCTACACTTTGAGCTTTTGTTATCAAAGCCAATATGGCAAAAACAACGAGGGTTCAGCGGCACTTTAGTCTTTAGATTGCCGCGGAACCCTCGTTGCCGAAAACAATGTAGATGCTTCTACACTTTGAGCTTTTGTTATCAAAGACAATATGGCAATAACAACGAGGGTTCCGCGGCACTATAAAGACTTTAGTCTTTATAGTGCCGCGGAACCCTCGTTGCCGAAAACAATGTAGATGCTTCTACACTTTCAGCTTTTGTTATCAAATTAAATATGGCAAAAACCATGAGGGTTCTGCGGCACTTTTGTCGTTAGAGTGCCGCAGAACCCAAATTTACCAAAACAATGTAAATGCTTCTACACTTTGAGCTTTTGTTATCAAAGCCAATATGGCGAAAACAATGAGGGTTCTGCGGCACTTTAGTCTTTAGAGTGCCGCGGAACCCTCGTTGCAGAAAACAATATAGATGCTTCTACACTTTGAGCTTTTGTTATCAAAGACAATATAGCAATAACAACGAGGGTTCCGCGGCTCTATAAAGACTTTAGTCTTTGGAGCGCCGCGGAATCCTCGTTGCCGAAAACAATGGAGATGCTTCTACACATTGAGCTTTTGATATCAAAGCCAATATGGCAAAAACAACGAGGGTTCCCCGGCAGTGTAAATACGTTAGTCTTTAGAGTGCCGCGGAACCCTCGTTGCCGAAAACAAAGTAGATGCTTCTACACTTTCAGCTTTTGTTATCAAAGCCAATATGGCAAAAACAACGAGGGTTCCGCTGCACTTTAGTCTTTAGAGTGCCGCGGAACCCTCGTTGCCGAAAACAATGTAGATGCTTCTAAACTTTCAGCTTTTGTTACCAAAGACTATATGGCAAAAACAACGAGGGTTCCGCGGCACTCTAAAGTCTGTAGTCTTTAGAGTGACGCGGAAGCCTCGTTTGCCGAAAACAATGTAGATGCTTCTACACTTTGTTCTTTTGTTATCAAAGTCAATATGGCAAAAACAATGAGGGTTCTTTGGCACTTTAGTCTTTAGAGTGCCGCGGAACCCTCGTTGCCGAAAACAAAGTAGATGCTTCTACACTTTGAGCTTTTGTCATCAAAGCCAATATGGCAAAAACAAAGAAGGTTCCGCGGCACTGTAAAGACTTTAGTGTTTAGAGTGCCGCGGAACCCTCCTTGCCGAAAACAATGTAGATGCTTCTACACTTTCAGCTTTTGTTATCAAAGCCAATATGGCAAAAACAACGAGGGTTCCGCTGCACTTTAGTCTTTAGAGTGCCGCGGAACCCTCGTTTGCCGAAAACAATGTAGATCCTTCTACACTTTGAGCTTTTGTTATCAAAGACAATATGACAAAAACAACGAGGGTTCCGCGGCACTCTAAATACTTTATTCTTTCGAGCGCCGCGGAACCCTCCTTGCCGAAAACAATGTAGGTGCTTCTACACTTTGAGCTTCTGTTATCAAAGCCAATAAGGCAAAAACAACGAGGGTTCCGCGGCACTGTAAAGACTTTAGTCTTCAGAGTGCCGCGGAACCCTCGTTGCCGAAAACAATGTAGATGCTTCTACACTTTGAGCTTTTGTTATCAAAGCCAATCTGGCAAAAACAACGAGGGTTCCGCGGCCCTGTAAAGACTTTAGTCTTTAGAGTGCCGCGGAACCCACATTGCTGAAAACAATGTAGATGCTTCTACACTTTGAGCTTTTGTTATCAAAGCCAATATGGCAAAAACAACGAGGGTTCCGCGGCACTCTAAAGACTTTAGTCTTTAGAGAGCCGCGGAACCCTCGTTGGCGAAAACAATGTAGATGCTTCTACACTTTGAGCTTTTGTTATCAAAGCCAATATGGCAATAACAATAAGGTTTCTGCGGCACTTTAGTCTTTAGAATGCCACGGAACCCTCGTTGCCGAAAACAATGTAGATGCTTCTACACTTTAAGCTATTGTTATCAAAGCCAATATGGCAAAAACAACGAAGGTTTCGCGCCACTGTAAAGACTTTAGTCTTTAGAGTGCCGTGGAACCCTCGTTGCCGAAAACAATGTAGATGCTTCTACACTTTCAGCTTTTGTTATCAAAGCAAATATGGCAAAAACAACGAGGGTTCTGCGGCACTTTAGTCTTTAGAGTGCCGCGGAACCCTCGTTGCCGTAAACAACGTAGATGCTTCTACACTTTGAGCTTTTGTTATCAAAGCCAATATGGCAAAAATAACGATTGTTCCGCGGCCCTCTAAATACTTTAGTCTTTGGAGTGCCGCGGAACCCTCATTGCCGAAAACAATGTAGATGCTTCTACACTTTGAACTTTTGTTATCAAAGTCAATATGGCAAAAACAATGAGGGTTCTGTGGCACTTTAGTCTTTAGAGTGCCGCGGAACCCTCGTTGCCGAAAACAAAGTAGATGCTTCTACACTTTGAGCTTTTGTCATCAAAGCCAATATGGCAAAAACAAAGAAGGTTCCGCGGCACTGTAAAGACTTTAGTGTTTAGAGTGCCGCGGAACCCTCCTTGCCGAAAACAATGTAGATGCTTCTACACTTTCAGCTTTTGTTATCAAAGCCAATATGGCAAAAACAACGAGGGTTCCGCTGCACTTTAGTCTTTAGAGTGCCGCGGAACGTTCGTTTGCCGAAAACAATGTAGATCCTTCTACACTTTGAGCTTTTGTTATCAAAGACAATATGACAAAAACAACGAGGGTTCCGCGGCACTCTAAATACTTTATTCTTTCGAGTGCCGTGGAACCCTCCTTGCCGAAAACAATGTAGGTGCTTCTACACTTTGAGCTTCTGTTATCAAAGCCAATAAGGCAAAAACAACGAGGGTTCCCCGGCACTGTAAAGACTTTAGTCTTCAGAGTGCCGCGGAACCCTCGTTGCCGAAAACAATGTAGATGCTTCTACACTTTGAGCTTTTGTTATCAAAGCCAATATGGCAAAAACAACGAGGGTTCCGCGGCACTGTATAGACTTTAGTCTTTAGAGTGCCGCGGAACCCACATTGCTGAAAACAATGTAGATGCTTCTACACTTTGAGCTTTTGTTATCAAAGCCAATATGGCAAAAACAACGAGGGTTCTGCGGCACTTTAGTCTTTAGAGTGCCGCGGAACCCTCGTTGCTGAAAACAATGTAGATGCTTCTACACTTTGAGCTTTTGTTATGAAAGCCAATATGGCAAAAACAATTAGGGTTCCGCGGCACTCTAAGGACTTTAGTCTTTTTAGTGCCACGGAACCCTCGTTGCCGAAAACAATGTAGATGCTTCTACACTTTGAGCTTTTGTTATCAAAGCAAATATGGCAAAAACAACGAGGGTTCCGCGGCACTTTAGTCTTTAGAGTGCCACGGAACCCTCCTTGCAGAAAACAATGTAGATGCTTCTACACTTTGAGCATTTGTTATCAAAGCCAATATGGCAAAAACAACGAGAGTTCCGCGGCACTCTAAAGACTTTAGTCTTTAGAGTGCCGCGGAACACTCATTGTCAAGAACAATGTAGATGCTTCTACATTTTGAGCTTTTGTTATCAAAGCCAATATGGCAAAAACAACGAAGGTTTCGCGCCACTGTAAAGACTTTAGTCTTTAGAGTGCCGCGGAACCCTCGTTGCCGAAAACAATGTAGATGCTTCTACACTTTGAGCTTTTGTTATCAAAGCCAATATGGCAAAAACAACGAGGGTTCCGCGGCACTTTATTCTTTCGAGCGCCGCGGAACCCTCCTTGCCGAACACAATGTAGATGATTCTACACTTTGAGCTTTTGTCATCAAAGCCAATATGGAAAAACAACGAGGGTACCGCGGCACTGTAAAGACTTTAGTCTTTAGAGTGCCACGGAACCCTCGTTGCCGAAAACAATGTAGATGCTTCTACACTTTGAGCTTTTGTTATCAAAGCCAATATGGCAAAAATAACGATTGTTCCACGGCACTCTAAAGACTTTAGTCTTTGGAGTGCCGCGGAACCCTCGTTGCCGAAAACAATGTAGATGCTTCTACATTTTGAGCTTTTGTTATCAAAGCCAATATGGAAAAACAACGAGGGTTCCGCTGCACTGTAAAGACTTTAGTCTTTAGAGTGCCACGGAACCCTCGTTGCCAAGAACAATGTAGATGCTTCTACACTTTGAGCTTTTGTTATCAGGGCCAATATGGCAAAAACAACGAGGGTTCCGCGGCACTTTAGTCTTTAGAGTGCCGCGGAACCCTCGTTGCCGAAAACAATGTAGATGCTTCTACACTTTGAGCTTTTGTTATCAAAGCCAATATGGCAATAACAACGAGGGTTCTGCGGCACTCTAAAGACTTTAGTCTTTTGAGCGCCGCGGAACCCTCGTTGCCGAAAACAATGTAGATGCTTCTACTTTTTGAGCTTTTGTTATCAAAGCCAATATGGCAAAAACAACGAGGGTTCTGCGGCACTCTAAAGACTGTAGTCTTTAGAGAGCCGCAGAACCCTCGTTTGCCGAAAACAATGTAGATGCTTCTACACTTTGAGCTTTTGTTATCAAAGCCTATATGGCAAAAACAACGAGGGTTCCGTGGCACTGTAAAGACTTTGGTCTTTAGAGTGCCGCGGAACCCTCGTTGCTGAAAACAATGTAGATGCTTCTACACTTTGAGCTTTTGTTATCAAAGCCAATATGGCAAAAACAACGAGGGTTCCGCGGCACTCTAAAGACTTTAGTCTTTATAGAGCCGCGGAACCCTCGTTGCGAAAACAATGTAGATGCTTCTACACTTTGAGCTTTTGTTATCAAAGCCAATATGGCAATAACAATAAGGGTTTTGCGGCACTTTAGTCTTTAGAATGCCACGGAACCCTCGTTGCCGAAAACAATGTAGATGCTTCTACACTTTGAGCTTTTGTTCTCAAAGACAATATGGCAAAAACAACGAAGGTTTCGCGCCACTGTAAAGGCTTTAGTCTTTAGAGTGCCGCGGAACCCTCGTTGCCGAAAACAATGTAGATGCTTCTACACTTTGAGCTTTTGTTATCAAAGCAAATATGGCAAAAACAACGAGGGTTCTGCGGCACTTTAGTCTTTAGAGTGCCGCGGAACCCTCGTTGCCGAAAACAACGTAGATGCTTCTACACTTTGAGCTTTTGTTATCAAAGCCAATATGGCAAAAATAACGATTGTTCCGCGGCACTCTAAATACTTTAGTCTTTGGAGTGCCGCGGAACCCTCATTGCCGAAAACAATGTAGATGCTTCTACACTTTGAACTTTTGTTATCAAAGCCAATATGGCAAAAACAATGAGGGTTCTGTGGCACTTTAGTCTTTAGAGTGCCGCGGAACCCTCGTTGCCGAAAACAAAGTAGATGCTTCTACACTTTGAGCTTTTGTCATCAAAGCCAATATGGCAAAAACAACGAAGGTTCCGCGGCACTGTAAAGACTTTAGTGTTTAGAGTGCCGCGGAACCCTCCTTGCCGAAAACAATGTAGATGCTTCTACACTTTCAGCTTTTGTTATCAAAGCCAATATGGCAAAAACAATGAGGGTTCCGCTGCACTTTAGTCTTTAGAGTGCCGCGGAACGTTCGTTTGCCGAAAACAATGTAGATGCTTCTACACTTTGAGCTTTTGTTATCAAAGACAATATGGCAAAAACAACGAGGGTTCCGCGGCACTCTAAATACTTTAGTCTTTAGAGTGCCGCGGAACCCTCGTTGCCGAAACAATGTAGATGCTTCTACACTTTGAGCTTTTGTTATCAAAGCCAATATGGCAAAAACAACGAGGGTTCCGCGGCACTGTAAAGACTTTAGTCTTCAGAGTGCCGAGTAACCCTCGTAGCCGAAAACACTGTAGATGCTTCTACACTTTGAGCTTTTGTTATCAAAGCCAATATGGCAAAAACAACGAGGGTTCCGCGGCACTCTAAAGATTTAGTCTTTAGAGTGCCGCGGAACCCACATTGCCGAAAACAATGTAGATGCTTCTACACTTTGAGCTTTTGTTATCAAAGCCAATATGGCAAAAACAACGTGGGTTCTGCGGCACTTTAGTCTTTAGAGTGCCGCGGAACCCTCGTTGCCGAAAACAATGTAGATGCTTCTACACTTTGAGCTTTTGTTATCAAAGCCAATATGGCAAAAACAACGAGGGTTCCGCGGCACTCTAAAGACTTTAGTCTTTAGAGTGCCGCGGAACCCTCATTGTCGAAAACAATGTAGATGCTTCTACACTTTGAGCTTTTGTTATCAAAGCCAATATGGCAAAAACAACGAGGGTTCCGCGGCACTTTAGTCTTTAGTGGGCCGCGGAACCCTCCTTGCAGAAAACAATGTAGATGCTTCTACACTTTGAGCATTTGTTATCAAAGCCAATATGGCAAAAACAACGAGGTTCCGCGGCACTCTAAAGACTTTAGTCTTTAGAGTGCCGCGGAACCCTCGTTGCCAAAACAATGTAGATGCTTCTACACTTTGAGCTTTTGTTATCAAAGCCAATATGGCAAAAACAACGAGGGTTTCGCGGCACTGTAAAGACTTTAGTCTTTAGAGTGCCGCGGAACCCTCGTTGCCGAAAACAATGTAGATGCTTCTACACTTTGAGCTTTTGTTATCAAAGCCAATATGGCAAAAACAACGAGGGTTCCGCGGCACTTTAGTCTTTAGAGTGCCGCGGAACCCTCGTTGCCGAAAACAATGTAGATGCTTCTACACTTTGAGCTTTTGTTATCAAAGCCAATATGGCAAAAACAACGAGGGTTCCGCGGCACTGTAAAGACTTTAGTCTTTAGAGTGCCGCGGAACCCAATGTAGATGCCGAAAACAATGTAGATGCTTCTACACTTTGAGCTTTTGTTATCAAAGCCAATATGGCAAAAACAACGAGGGTTCCGCGGCACTCTAAAGACTTTAGTCTTTAGAGTGCCGCGGAACCCTCGTTGCCGAAAACAATGTAGATGCTTCTACACTTTGAGCTTTTGTTATCAAAGCCAATATGGCAAAAACAACGAGGGTTCCGCGGCACTGTAAAGACTTTAGTCTTTAGAGTGCCGCGGAACCCTCGTTGCCAAAACAATGTAGATGCTTCTACACTTTGAGCTTTTGTTATCAAAGCCAATATGGCAAAAACAACGAGGGTTCCGCGGCTAAAGACTTTAGTCTTTAGAGTGCCGCGGAACCCTCGTTGCCGAAAACAATGTAGATGCTTCTACACTTTGAGCTTTTGTTATCAAAGCCAATATGGCAAAAACAACGAGGGTTCCGCGGCACTCTAAAGACTTGAGTCTTTAGAGAGCCGCGGAACTCTCGTTGCCGAAAACAATGTAGATGCTTCTACTTTTTGAGCTTTTGTTATCAAAGCCAATATGGCAAAAACAACGAGGCTTCTGCACTCTAAAGACTTTAGTCTTTAGAGTGCCGCTTTGAGCTTTTGAACCCTCGTTTGCCGAAAACAATGTAGATGCTTCTACACTTTGAGCTTTTGTTATCAAAGACAATATGGCAATAACAACGAGGGTTCCGCGGCACTCTAAAGACTTTAGGCTTTAGAGCGCCGTGGAACCCTCGTTGCCGAAAACAATGTAGATGCTTCTACACTTTGAGCTTTTGTTATCAAAGCCAATATGGCAAAAACAACGAGGGTTCCGCGGCACTCTAAAGACTTTAGTCTTTAGACTGCCGCGGAACCCTCGTTGCCGAAAACAATGTAGATGCTTCTACACTTTGAGCTTTTGTTATCAAATTAAATATGGCAAAAACAATGAGGGTTCTGCGGCACTTTAGTCGTTAGAGTGCCGCAGAACCCTCGTTGCCGAAAACAATGTAGATGCTTCTACACTTTGAGCTTTTGTTATCAAAGCCAATATGGCAAAAACAACGAGGGTTCCGCGGCACTGTAAAGACTTTAGTCTTTAGAGTGCCGCGGAACCCTCGTTGCCGAAAACAATGTAGATGCTTCTACACTTTGAGCTTTTGTTATCAAAGCCAATATGGCAAAAACAACGAGGGTTCCGCGGCACTTTAGTCTTTAGAGTGCCGCGGAACCCTCGTTGCCGAAAACAATGTAGATGCTTCTACACTTTGAGCTTTTGTTATCAAAGCCAATATGGCAAAAACAACGAGGGTTCCGCGGCACTGTAAAGACTTTAGTCTTTAGAGTGCCGCGGAACCCTCGTTGCCGAAAACAATGTAGATGCTTCTACACTTTGAGCTTTTGTTATCAAAGCCAATATGGCAAAAACAACGAGGGTTCCGCGGCACTGTAAAGACTTTAGTCTTTAGAGTGCCGCGGAACCCTCGTTGCCGAAAACAATGTAGATGCTTCTACACTTTGAGCTTTTGTTATCAAAGCCAATATGGCAAAAACAACGAGGGTTTCGCGGCACTTTAGTCTTTAGAGTGCCGCGGAACCCTCGTTGCCGAAAACAATGTAGATGCTTCTACACTTTGAGCTTTTCTCATCAAAGCCAATATGGCAAAAACAACGAAGGTTCCGCGGCACTGTAAAGACTTTACTGTTTAGAGTGCCGCGGAACCCTCGTTGCCGAAAACAATGTAGATGCTTCTACACATTGAGCTTTTGTTATCAAAGCCAATATGGCAAAAACAATGAGGGTTCTGTGGCACTTTAGTCTTTAGAGTGCCGCGGAACCGTCGTTGCCGAAAACAAAGTAGATGCTTCTACACTTTGAGCTTTTGTCATCAAAGCCAATATGGCAAAAACAACGAAGGTTCCGCGGCACTGTAAAGACTTTAGTGTTTAGAGTGCCGCGGAACCCTCGTTGCCGAAAACAATGTAGATGCTTCTACACTTTGAGCTTTTGTTATCAAAGACAATATGGCAATAACAACGAGGGTTCCGCGGCACTCTAAAGACTTTAGGCTTTAGAGCGCCGTGGAACCCTCGTTGCCGAAAACAATGTAGATGCTTCTACACTTTGAGCTTTAGTTATCAAAACCAATATGGCAAAAACAACGAGGGTTCCGCGGCACTCTAAAGACTTTAGTCTTTAGACTGCCGCGGAACCCTCGTTGCCGAAAACAATGTAGATGCTTCTACACTTTGAGCTTTTGTTATCAAATTAAATATGGCAAAAACAATGAGGGTTCTGCGGCACTTTAGTCTTTAGAGTGCCGCAGAACCCTCGTTGCCGAAAACAATGTAGATGCTTCTACACTTTGAGCTTTTGTTATCAAAGACAATATGGAAATAACAACGAGGGTTCCGCGGCTCTGTATAGACTTTAGTATTTAGAGCGCCGCGGAACCCTTGTTGCCGAAAACAATGTAGATGCTTCTACACTTTGAGCTTTTGTTATCAAAGCCAATATGGCAAAAACAATGAGGGTTCCGCTGCACTTTAGTCTTTAGAGCGCCGCGGAGCCCTCATTGCCGAAAACAATGTGGATGCTTCTACACATTGAGCTTTTGTTATCAAAGCCAATATGGCAAAAACAACGAGGGTTCTGTGGCACTTTAGTCTTTAGAGTGCCGCGGAACCCTCTTTTGCCGAAAACAAAGTAGATGCTTCTACACTTTGAGCTTTTCTCATCAAAGCCAATATGGCAAAAACAACGAAGGTTCCGCGGCACTGTAAAGACTTTACTGTTTAGAGTGCCGCGGATCCCTAGTTGCCGAAAACAATGTAGATGCTTCTACACATTGAGCTTTTGTTATCAAAGCCAATATGGCAAAAACAATGAGGGTTCTGTGGCACTTTAGTCTTTAGAGTGCCGCGGAACCGTCGTTGCCGAAAACAAAGTAGATGCTTCTACACTTTGAGCTTTTGTCATCAAAGCCAATATGGCAAAAACAACGAAGGTTCCGTGGCACTCTAAAGACTTTAGGCTTTAGAGCGCCGTGGAACCGTCGTTGCGAAGAACAATGTAGATGCTTCTACACTTTGAGCTTTTGTTATCAAAGCCAATATGGCAAAAACAACGAGGGTTCTGCGGCACTCTAAAGACTGTAGTCTTTAGACTGCCGCGGAACCCTCGTTGCCGAAAACAATGTAGATGCTTCTACACTTTGAGCTTTTGTTATCAAATTAAATATGGCAAAAACAATGAAGGTTCTGCGGCACTGTAGTCGTTAGAGTGCCGCGGAACCCTCGTTGCCAAAAACAATGTAGATGCTTCTACACTTTGAGCTTTTGTCATCAAAGCCAATATGGCAAAAACAAGGAAGGTTCCGCGGCACTGTAAAGACTTTAGTCTTTAGAGTGCCGCGGAACCCTCGTTGCTGAAAACAATGTAGGTGCTTCTACACTTTCAGCTTTTGTTATCAAAGCCAATATGGCAAAAACAACGACGGTTACGCTGCACTTTAGTCTTTAGCGTGCCGCGGAACCCTCGTTGCCGAAAACAATGTAGATGCTTCTACACTTTCAGCTTTTGTTACCAAAGACAATATGGCAAAAGCAACGAGGGTTCCACGGCACTCTAAAGACTTTAGTCTTTAGAGCGCCGCGGAACCCTTTTTGCCGAAAACAATGTAGATGCTTCTACACTTTGAGCTTTTGTTATCAAAGCCAATATGGCAAAAACAACGAGGGTTCCCCGGCACTGTAAAGACTTTAGTCTTTAGAGTGCCGCGGAACCCTCGTTTCCGAAAACAATGTAGATGCTTCTACACTTTCAGCTTTTGTTATCAAAGCCAATATGGCAAAAACAACGAGGGTTCCGCGGCACTTTAGTCTTTAGAGTGCCGCGGAACCCTCCTTGCAGAAAACAATGTAGATGCTTCTACACTTTCAGCTTTTGTTACCAAAGCCAATATGGCAAAAACAACGAGAGTTCCGCGGCACTCTAAAGACTTTAGTCTTTAGAGCACCGCGGAACCCTTTTTGCCGAAAACAATGTAGATGCTTCTACACTTTGAGCTTTGGTTATCAAAGCCAATATGGCAAAAACAACGAGGGTTCCCCAGCACTGTAAAGTCTTTAGTCTTTAGAGCTCCGCGGAACACTTTTTGCCGAAAACAATGTAGATGCTTCTACACTTTGAGCTTTTGTTATCAAAGCCAATATGGCAAAAACAACGAGGGTTCCCCGGCACTGTAAAGACTTTAATCTTTAGAGTGCCGCTGAACCCTCGTTGCCGAAAACAATGTAGATGCTTCTACACTTTGAGCTTTTGTTATCAAAGCCAATATGGCAAAAACAACGAGGGTTCCGCGGCACTTTAGTCTTTAGAGTGCCGTGGAACCCTCGTTGCCGAAAACAATGTAGATGCTTCTACACTTTGAGCTTTTGTTATCAAAGACAATATGGCAATAACAACGAGGGTTCCGCGGCACTCTAAAGACTTTAGTCTTTAGAGCGCCGCGGAACCCTTTGCCGAAAACAATGTAGATGCTTCTACACTTTGAGCTTTTGTTATCAAAGCCAATATGGCAAAAACAACGAGGGTTCCCCGGCACTGTAAAGACTTTAGTCTTTAGAGTGCCGCGGAACCCTCCTTGCCGAAAACAATGTAGATTCTTCTACACTTTGAGCTTTTGTTATCAAAGCCAATATGGCAAAAATAATGATTGTTCCGCGGCACTCTAAAGACTTTGGTCTTTGGAGTGCCGCGGAACCCTCGTTGCCGAAAACAATGTAGATGCTGCTACACTTTGAGCTTTTCTTATCAAAGCCAATATGGCAAAAACAACGAGGGTTCCGCGGCACTCTAAAGACTTTAGTCTTTAGACTGCCGCGGAACCCTCGTTGCCGAAAAAAATGTAGATGCTTCTACACTTTCAGCTTTTGTTATCAAAGCCCATATGGCAAAATCAACGAGGGTTCCGCTGCACTTTAGTCTTTAGAGTGCCGCGGAACCCTTTTTGCCGAAAACAATGTAGATGCTTCTACACTTTGAGCTTTTGTTATCAAAGCCAATATGGCAAAAACAACGAGGGTTCCGCGGCACTCTAAAGACTTTAGTCTTTGGAGGGCCGCGGAACCGTCGTTGCCGAAAACAATGTAGATGCTTCTACACTTCGAGCTTCTGTTATCAAAGCTAATATGCCTAAAACAACGAGGGTTCCACGGCACTGTAAAGACTTTAGTCTTTAGAGTGCCGCGGAACCCTCGTTGCCGAAAACAATGTAGATGCTTCTACACATTGAGCTTTTGTTATCAAAGCCAATATGGCAAAAACAATGAGGGTTCTGTGGCACTTTAGTCTTTAGAGTGCCGCGGAACCCTCGTTGCCGAAAACAAAGTAGATGCTTCTACACTTTGAGCTTTTGTCATCAAAGCCAATATGGCAAAAACAACGAAGGTTCCGCGGCACTGTAAAGACTTTAGTCTTTGGAGTGCCGAGGAACCCTCGTTGCCGAAAACAATGTAGATGCTTCTACACTTTGAGCTTTTGTTATCAAAGCCAATATGGCAAAAACAACGAGGGTTCTGCACTGTAAAGACTTTAGTCTTTAGAGTGCCGCGGAACCCTCGTTGCCGAAAACAATGTAGATGCTTCTACACTTTGAGCTTTTGTTATCAAAGCCAATATGGCAAAAACAACGAGGGTTCTGTGCACTTTAGTCTTTAGAGTCCCGCGGAACCCTCGTTGCCGAAAACAATGTAGATGCTTCTACACTTTCAGCTTTTGTTATCAAAGCCAATATGGCAAAAACAACGAGGGTTCCGCTGCACTTTAGTCTTTAGAGTGCCGCGGAACCCTCGTTGCCGAAAACAATGTAGATGCTTCTACACTTTGAGCTTTTGTTATCAAAGCCAATATGGCAAAAACAACGAGGGTTCTGCGGCACTCTAAAGATGCTTCTACACTTTGAGCTTTTGTTATCAAAGCCAATATGGCAAAAACAATAGGGTTTAGACTTTAGGCTTTAGAGAGCCTCCGCGGAACCCTCGTTGCCGAAAACAATGTAGATGCTTCTACACTTTGAGCTTTTGTTATCAAAGCCAATATGGCAAAAACAACGAGGGTTCTGCGGCACTTTAGTCTTTAGAGTGCCGCGGAACCCTCGTTGCCGAAAAAAATGTAGATGCTTCTACACTTTGAGCTTTTGTTATCAAAGCCAATATGGCAAAAACAACGAGGGTTCTGCGGCACTTTAGTCTTTAGAGTGCCGCGGAACCCTCGTTGCCGAAAACAATGTAGATGCTTCTACACTTTGAGCTTTTGTTATCAAAGCCAATATGGCAAAAACAACGAGGGTCCCGCGGCACTCTAAAGACTTTAGTCTTTAGAGTGCCGCGGAACCCTCGTTGCCGAAAACAATGTAGATGCTTCTACACTTTGAGCTTTTGTTATCAAAGCCAATATGGCAAAAACAACGAGGGTTCCGCGGCACTGTAAAGACTTTAGTCTTTAGAGTGCCGCGGAACCCTCGTTGCCGAAAACAATGTAGATGCTTCTACACTTTGAGCTTTTGTTATCAAAGCCAATATGGCAAAAACAACGAGGGTTCTGTGGCACTTTAGTCTTTAGAGTGCCGCGGAACCCTCGTTGCCGAAAACAATGTAGATGCTTCTACACTTTGAGCTTTTGTTATCAAAGCCAATATGGCAAAAACAACGAGGGTTCCGCGGCACTCTAAAGACTTTAGTGTTTAGAGTGCCGCGGAACCCTCGTTGCCGAAAACAATGTAGATGCTTCTACACTTTGAGCTTTTGTTATCAAAGCCAATATGGCAAAAACAATGAGGGTTCTGTGGCACTTTAGTCTTTAGAGTGCCGCGGAACCCTCGTTGCCGAAAACAAAGTAGATGCTTCTACACTTTGAGCTTTTGTCATCAAAGCCAATATGGCAAAAACAACGAAGGTTCCGCGGCACTGTAAAGACTTTAGTGTTTAGAGTGCCGCGGAACCCTCGTTGCCGAAAACAATGTAGATGCTTCTACACTTTGAGCTTTTGTTATCAAAGCCAATATGGCAAAAACAACGAGGGTTCCGCGGCACTGTAAAGACTTTAGTCTTTAGAGTGCCGCGGAACCCTCGTTGCCGAAAACAATGTAGATGCTTCTACACTTTGAGCTTTTGTTATCAAAGCCAATATGGCAAAAACAACGAGGGTTCCGCACTCTAAAGACTTTAGTCTTTAGAGTGCCGCGGAACCCTCGTTGCCGAAAACAATGTAGATGCTTCTACACTTTGAGCTTTTGTTATCAAAGCCAATATGGCAAAAACAACGAAGGTTCCGCGGCACTGTAAAGACTTTAGTGTTTAGAGTGCCACGGAACCCTCGTTGCCGAAAACAATGTAGATGCTTCTACACTTTGAGCTTTTGTTATCAAAGCCAATATGGCAAAAACAACGAGGGTTCCGCGGCACTGTAAAGACTTCAGTCTTTAGAGTGCCGCAGAACCCTCGTTGCCGAAAACAATGTAGATGCTTCTACACTTTGAGCTTTTGTTATCAAAGCCAATATGGCAAAAACAACGAGGGTTCCGCGGCACTCTAAAGACTTTAGTCTTTAGAGTGCCGCGGAACCCTCGTTGCCGAAAACAATGTAGATGCTTCTACACTTTGAGCTTTTGTTATCAAAGCCAATATGGCAAAAACAACGAGGGTTCTGCGGCACTTTAGTCTTTAGAGTGCCGCGGAACCCTCGTTGCCGAAAACAATGTAGATGCTTCTACACTTTGAGCTTTTGTTATCAAAGCCAATATGGCAAAAACAACGAGGGTTCCGCGGCACTCTAAAGACTTTAGTCTTTAGAGTGCCGCGGAACCCTCGTTGCCGAAAACAATGTAGATGCTTCTACACTTTGAGCTTTTGTTATCAAAGCCAATATGGCAAAAACAACGAGGGTTCTGCGGCACTCTAAAGATTTAGTCTATAGAGTGCCGCGGAACCCTCGTTTGCCGAAAACAATGTAGATGCTTCTACACTTTGAGCTTTTGTTATCTAAGCCAATCTGGCAAAAACAACGAGGGTTCTGCGGCACTTTAGTCTTTAGAGTGCCGCGGAACCCTCGTTGCCGAAAACAATGTAGATGCTTCTACACTTTGAGCTTTTGTCATCAAAGCCAATATGGCAAAAACAACGAAGGTTCCGCGGCACTGTAAAGACTTTAGTCTTTAGAGTGCCGCGGAACCCTCGTTGCCGAAAACAATGTAGATGCTTCTACACTTTGAGCTTTTGTTATCAAAGCCAATATGGCAAAAACAACGAGGGTTCCGCGGCACTTTAGTCTTTAGAGTGCCGTGGAACCCTCAATGCCGAAAACAATGTAGATGCTTCTACACTTTTAGCTTTTGTTATCAAACCCAATATGGCAAAAATAACGATTGTTCCGCGGCACTCTAAAGACTTTAGTGTTTAGAGTGCCACGGAACCATCGTTGCCGAAAACAATGTAGATGCTTCTACACTTTGAGCTTTTGTTATCAAAGCCAATATGGCAAAAACAACGAGGGTTCTGTGGCACTTTAGTCTTTAGAGTGCCGCGGAACCCTCGTTGCCGAAAACAAAGTAGATGCTTCTACTCTTTGAGCTTTTGTCATCAAAGCCAATATGGCAAAAACAACGAAGGTTCCGCGGCACTGTAAAGACTTTAGTGTTTAGAGTGCCACGGAACACTCGGTGCCGTAAAAAATGTAGATGCTTCTACACTTTGAGCTTTTGTAATCAAAGCCAATATGGCAAAAACAACGAGGGTTCCGCGGCACTGTAAAGACTTTAGTCTTTACAGTGCCGAGGAACCCTCGTTGCCGAAAACAATGTAGATGCTTCTACACTTTGAGCTTTTGTTATCAAAGCCAATGTGGCAAAAACAACGAGAGTTCCGCGGCACTTTAGTCTTTAGAGTGCCGCGGAACCCTCGTTGCCGAAAACAATGTAGATGCTTCTACACTTTGAGCTTTTGTCATCAAAGCCAATATGGCAAAAACAACGAATGTTCCGCGGCACTGTAAAGTCTTTAGTCTTTAGAGTGCCGCGGAACCCTCGTTGCCGAAAACAGTGTAGATGCTTCTACACTTTGAGCTTTTGTTATCAAAGCCAATATGGCAAAAACAAAGAGGGTTCCGCTGCACGTTAGTCTTTAGACTCCCGCGGAACCCTCGTTGCCGAAAACAATGTAGATGCTTCTACACTTTGAGCTTTTGTTATCAAAGACAATATGGCAAAAACAACGAGGGTTCCGCGGCACTCTAAAGACTTTAGTCTTTAGAGTGCCGCGGAACCCTCGTTGCCTAAAACAATGTAGATGATTCTACACTTTGAGCTTTTGTTATCAAAGCCAGTATGGCAAAAACAACGAGGGTTCCGCGGCACTGTTAATACTTTAGTCTTTAGAGTGCCGCGGAACCCTCGTTGCCGAAAACAATGTAGATGCTTCTACACTTTGAGCTTTTGTTATCAAAGCCAATATGGCAAAAACAACGAGGGTTCCGCGGCACTCTAAAGACTTTAGTCTTTAGAGTGCCGCCCAACCCTCGTTGCCTAAAACAATGTAGATGCTTCTACACTTTGAGCTTTTGTTATCAAAGCCAATATGGAAAAAACAACGAGGGTTCTGCGGCACTTTAGTCTTTAGAGTGCCGCGGAACCCTCGTTACCGAAACCAATGTCGATGCTACTACACTTTGAGCTTTTGTCATCAAAGCCAATATGGCAAAAACAACGACTGTTCCGCGGCCCTGTAAAGACTTTAGTCTTTAGAGTGCCGCGGAACCCTCCTTACCGAAAACAGTGTAGATGCTTCAACACTTTGAGCTTTTGTTATCAAAGCCAATATGGAAAAAACAACGAGGGTTCCGCGGCACTCTAAAGACTTTAGTCTTTAGACTGCCGAGGAACCCTCGTTGCCGAAAACAATGTAGATGCTTCTACACTTTGAGCTTTTGTTATCAAAGCCAATATGGCAAAAACAACGAGGGTTCCGCGGCACTGTAAAGATTTTAGTCTTTAGAGAGCCGCGGAACCCTCGTTGCCAGAAACAATGTAGATGCTTCTACACTTTGAGCTTTTGTTATCAAAGCCAATATGGCAAAAACAACGAGGGTTCCGCTGCACTTTAGTCTTTAGAGTGCCGCGGAACCCTCGTTGCCGAAAACAATGTAGATGCTTGTACACTTTGAGCTTTTGTTATCAAAGCCAATATGGCAAAAACAACGAGGGTTCTACGGCACTTTAGTCTTTAGAGTGCCGCGGAACCCTCGTTGCCGAAAACAATGTAGATGCTTCTACACTTTGAGCTTTTGTTATCAAAGCCAATATGGCAAAAACAACGAGGGTTCTGCGGCACTCTAAAGACTGTAGTCTTTAGAGAGCCGCGGAACCCTCGTTTGCCGAAAACAATGTAGATGCTTCTACACTTTGAGCTTTTGTTAAAAAGCCAATATGGCAAAAACAACGAGGGTTCTGCGGCACTTTAGTCTTTGGAGTGGCGCGGAACGCTCGTTGCCGAAAACAATGAAGATGCTTCTACACTTTCAGCTTTTGTTATCAAAGCCAATATGGCCAAAACAACGAGGGTTCCGTGGCACTCTAAAGACTTTAGTCTTTAGAGCGCCGTGGAACCCTCGTTGACGAAAAAAATGTAAATGCTTCTACACTTTGAGCTTTTGTTATCAAAGCCAATATGGCAAAACAACGAGGGTTCCGCGGCACTCTAAAGACTTTAGTCTTTAGAGTGCCGCGGAACCCTCGTTGCCTAGAACAATGTAGATGCTTCTACATTTTGAGCTTTTGTTATCAAAGCCAATATGGCAAAAACAACGAGGGTTCTGCGGCACTCTAAAGACTGTAGTCTTTAGAGAGCCGCGGAACCCTCGTTTGCCGAAAACAATGTAGATGCTTCTACACTTTGAGCTTTTGTTAAAAAGCCAATATGGCAAAAACAACGAGGGTTCTGCGGCACTTTAGTCTTTGGAGTGGCGCGGAACGCTCGTTGCCGAAAACAATGAAGATGCTTCTACACTTTCAGCTTTTGTTATCAAAGCCAATATGGCAAAAACAACGAGGGTTCCGTGGCACTCTAAAGACTTTAGTCTTTAGAGCGCCGTGGAACCCTCGTTGACGAAAAAAATGTAAATGCTTCTACACTTTGAGCTTTTGTTATCAAAGCCAATATGGCAAAAACAACGAGGGTTCTGCGGCACTCTAAAGACTTTAGTCTTTAGACTGCCGCGGAACCCTCGTTGCCGAAAACAATGTAGATGCTTCTACACTTTGAGCTTTTGTTATCAAATTAAATATGGCAAAAACAATGAGGGGTCTGCGGCACTTCAGTCCTTAGAGTGCCGCAGAACCCTCGTTGCCGAAAACAATGTAGATGCTTCTACACTTTTAGCTTTTGTCATTAAAGCCAATATGGCAAAAACAACGAATGTTCCGCGGCCCTGTAACGTCTTTAGTCTTTAGAGTGCCGCGGAACCCTCGTTGCCGAAAACAGTGTAGATGCTTCAACACTTTAAGCTTTTGTTATCAAAGCCAATATGGCAAAAACAACGAGGGTTCCGCTGCACTTTAGTCTTTAGAGTGCCGCGGAACCCTCGTTGCCGAAAACAATGTAGAGGCGTGCACACTTTCAGCTTTTGTTATCAAAGACAATATGGCAAAAACCACGCGGGTTCCGCGGCACTCTAAAGACTTTAGTCTTTAGAGTGCCGCGGAACCCTCGTTGCCTAAAACAATGTAGATGCTTCTACACTTTGAGCTTTTGTTATCAAAGCCAATATGGCAAAAACAACGAGGGTTCCGCGGCACTGTAAAGACTTTAGTCTTTAGAGTGCCGCGGAACCCTCGTTGCCGAAAACATTGTAGATGCTTCAACACTTTGAGCTTTTGTTATCAAAGCCAATATGGCAAAAACAACGAGGGTTCCGCGGCACTGTAAAGATTTTAGTCTTTAGAGTGCCGCGGAACCCTCGTTGCCTAAAACAATGTAGATGCTTCTAAACTTTGAGCTTTTGTTATCAAAGCCAATATGAGCAAAAAAAACGAGGGTTCCGCGGCACTTTAGTCTTTAGAGTGCCGCGGAACCCTCGTTGCCGAAAACAATGTAGATGGTTCTACACTTTGAGCTTTTGTCATCAAAGCCAATATGGCAAAAACAACGAATGTTCCGCGGCACTGTAAAGACTTTTGTATTTAGCGTGCCGCGGAACCCTCGTTTGCCGAAAACAATGTAGATGCTTCTACACTTTGAGCTTTTGTTATCAAAGCCAATATGGAAAAAACAACAAGGGTTCTGCGGCACTTTAGTCTTTAGAGTGCCGCGGAATCCTCGTTGCCGAAAACAATGTAGATGCTTCTACACTTTGAGCTTTTGTCATCAAAGCCAATATGGCAAAAACAACGAATGTTCCGCGGCACTGTAAAGACTTTAGTCTTTAGAGTGCCGCGGAACCTCCTTACCGAAAACAGTGTAGATGCTTCAACACTTTGAGCTTTTGTTATCAAAGCCAATATGGCAAAAACAACGAGGGTTCCGCGGCACTCTAAAGACTTTAGTCTTTAGACTGCCGAGGAACCCTCGTTGCCGAAAACAATGTAGATGCTTCTACACTTTGAGCTTTTGTTATCAAAGCCAATATGGCAAAAACAACGAGGGTTCCGCGGCACTGTAAAGATTTTAGTCTTTAGAGAGCCGCGGAACCCTCGTTGCCGAAAACAATGTAGATGCTTCTACACATTGAGCTTTTGTTATCAAAGCCAATATGGCAAAAACAACGAGGGTTCCGCTGCACTTTAGTCTTTAGAGTGCCGCGGAACCCTCGTTGCCGAAAACAATGTAGATGCTTCTACACTTTGAGCTTTTGTTATCAAAGCCAATATGGAAAAACAACGAGGGTTCCGCGGCACTCTAAAGACTTTAGTCTTTCGAGTGCCGCGGAACCCTCGTTGCCAAGAACAATGTAGATGCTTCTACATTTTGAGCTTTTGTTATCAAAGCCAATATGGCAAAAACAACGAGGGTTCTGCGGCACTCTAAAGACTGTAGTCTTTAGAGAGCCGCGGAACCCTCGTTTGCCGAAAACAATGTAGATGCTTCTACACTTTGAGCTTTTGTTAAAAAGCCAATATGGCAAAAACAACGAGGGTTCTGCGGCACTTTAGTCTTTGGAGTGGCGCGGAACGCTCGTTGCCGAAAACAATGAAGATGCTTCTACACTTTCAGCTTTTGTTATCAAAGCCAATATGGCAAAACAACGAGGGTTCCGTGGCACTCTAAAGACTTTAGTCTTTAGAGCGCCGTGGAACCCTCGTTGCCGAAAACAATGTAGATGCTTCTACACTTTGAGCTTTTGTTATCAAAGCCAATATGGCAAAACAACGAGGGTTCCGCGGCACTCTAAAGACTTTAGTCTTTAGAGTGCCGCGGAACCCTCGTTGCCGAAAACAATGTAGATGCTTCTACACTTTGAGCTTTTGTTATCAAAGCCAATATGGCAAAAACAACGACGGTTCTGCGGCATTCTAAAGACTGTAGTCTTTAGAGTTCCGCGGAACCCTCGTTTGCCGAAAACAATGTAGATGCTTCTACACTTTGAGCTTTTGTTATCAAAGCCAATATGGCAAAAACAACGAGGGTTCTGCGGCACTTTAGTCTTTGGAGTGGCGCGGAACGCTCGTTGCCGAAAACAATGTAGATGCTTCTACACTTTGAGCTTTTGTTATCAAAGCCAATATGGCAAAAACAACGAGGGTTCCGTGGCACTCTAAAGACTTTAGTCTTTAGAGCGCCGTGGAACCCTCGTTGCCGAAAACAATGTAGATGCTTCTACACTTTGAGCTTTTGTTATCAAAGCCAATATGGCAAAAACAACGAGGGTTCTGCGGCACTCTAAAGACTTTAGTCTTTAGACTGCCGCGGAACCCTCGTCGCCGAAAACAATGTAGATGCTTCTACACTTTGAGCTTTTGTTATCAAATTAAATATGGCAAAAACAATGAGGGGTCTGCGGCACTTTAGTCTTTAGAGTGCCGCGGAACCCTCGTTGCCGAAAACAATGTAGATGCTTCTACACTTTGAGCTTTTGTCATCAAAGCCAATATGGCAAAAACAACGAATGTTCCGCGGCACTGTAAAGTCTTTAGTCTTTAGAGTGCCGCGGAACCCTCGTTGCCGAAAACAGTGTAGATGCTTCAACACTTTGAGCTTTTGTTATCAAAGCCAATATGGCAAAAACAACGAGGGTTCCGCTGCACTTTAGTCTTTAGAGTGCCGCGGAACCCTCGTTGCCGAAAACAATGTAGATGCTTGCACACTTTAAGCTTGTGTTATCAAAGACAATATGGCAAAAACAACGAGGGTTCCGCGGCACTCTAGTCTTTAGAGTGCCGCGGAACCCTCGTTGCCGAAAACACTGTAGATGCTTATACACTTTGAGCTTTTGTCATCAAAGCCAATATGGCAAAAACAACGAATGTTCCGCGGCACTGTAAAGACTTTAGTCTTTAGAGTGCCGCGGAACCCTCCTTACCGAAAACAGTGTAGATGCTTCAACACTTTGAGCTTTTGTTATCAAAGCCAATATGGCAAAAACAACGAGGGTTCCGCGGCCCTCTAAAGACTTTAGTCTTTAGAGTGCCGAGGAACCCTCGTTGCCGAAAACAATGTAGATGCTTCTACACTTTGAGCTTTTGTTATCAAAGCCAATATGGCAAAAACAACGAGGGTTCCGCGGCACTGTAAAGATTTTAGTCTTTAGAGAGCCGTGGAACCCTCGTTGCCGAAAACAATGTAGATGCTTCTACACTTTGAGCTTTTGTTATCAAAGCCAATATGGCAAAAACAACGAGGGTTCCGCGGCACTTTAGTCTTTATAGTGGCGCGGAACCCTCGTTGCCGAAAACAATGTAGATGCTTGTACACTTTGAGCTTTTGTTATGAAAGCCAATATGGCAAAAACAACGAGGGTTCTGCGGCACTTTAGTCTTTAGAGTGCCGCGGAACCCTCGTTGCCGAAAACAATGTAGATGCTTCTACACTTTGAGCTTTTGTTATCAAAGCCAATATGGAAAAATCAACGAGGGTTCCGCGGCACTCTAAAGACTTTAGTCTTTAGAGTGCCGCGGAACCCTCGTTGCCTAAAACAATGTAGATGCTTCTACATTTTGAGCTTTTGTTATCAAAGCAATTATGGCAAAAACAACGAGGGTTCTGCGGCACTCTAAAGACTTAGTCTTTAGAGAGCCGCGGAACCCTCGTTTGCCGAAAACAATGTAGATGCTTCTACACTTTGAGCTTTTGTTATCAAAGCCAATATGGCAAAAACAACGAGGGTTCTGCGGCACTTTAGTCTTTAGAGTGCCGCGGAACCCTCGTTGCCGAAAACAATGTAGATGCTTCTACACTTTGAGCTTTTGTTATCAAAGCCAATATGGCAAAACAACGAGGGTTCCGTGGCACTCTAAAGACTTTAGTCTTTAGAGCGCCGTGGAACCCTCGTTGCCGAAAACAATGAAGTTGCTTCTACACTTTCAGCTTTTGTTATCAAAGCCAATATGGCAAAAACAACGAGGGTTCTGCGGCACTCTAAAGACTTTAGTCTTTAGACTGCCGCGGAACCCTCGTTGCCGAAAACAATGTAGATGCTTCTACACTTTGAGCTTTTGTTATCAAAGCCAATATGGCAAAAACAATGAGGGTTCTGCGGCACTTTAGTCTTTAGAGTGCCGCGGAACCCTCGTTGCCGAAAACAATGTAGATGCTTCTACACTTTGAGCTTTTGTTATCAAAGACAATATGGCAATAACAACGAGGGTTCCGCGGCAGTCTAAAGACTTTAGTCTTTAGAGCGCCGTGGAACCCTCGTTGCCGAAAACAATGTAGATGCTTCTACACATTGAGCTTTAGTTATCAAAGCCAATATGGCAAAAACAATGAGGGTTCTGTGGCACTTTAGTCTTTAGAGTGCCGCGGAACCCTCGTTGCCAATGTAGATGCTTCTGAAAACATGTAAATGCTTCTACACTTTGAGCTTTTGTTCTCAAAGCCAATATGGCAATAACAACGAGGGTTCTGCGGCACTCTAAAGACTTTAGTCTTTAGACTGCCGCGGAACCCTCGTTGCCGAAAACAATGTAGATGCTTCTACACTTTGAGCTTTTGTTATCAAATTAAATATGGCAAAAACAATGAGGGTTCTGCGGCACTTAAAGTCCTTAGAGTGCCTCAGAACCCTCGTTGCCGAAAACAATGTAGATGCTTCTACACTTTGAGCTTTTGTTATCAAAGCCAATATGGCAAAAACAATGAGGGTTCTGCGGCACTTTAGTCTTTAGAGTGCCGCGGAACCCTCGTTGCCGAAAACAATGTAGATGCTTCTACACTTTGAGCTTTTGTTATCAAAGCCAATATGGCAAAAACAACGAGGGTTCTGCGGCACTTTACTTTTCTTTAGAGTGCCGCGGAACCCTCGTTGCCGAAAACAATGTAGATGCTTCTACACTTTGAGCTTTTGTTATCAAAGACAATATGGCAATAAGAACGAGGGTTCCGCGGCTCTATAAAGACTTTAGTCTTTAGAGCGCCGCGGAACCCTCGTTGCCGAAAACAATGTAGATGCTTCTACACATTGAGCTTTAGTTATCAAAGCCAATATGGCAAAAACAATGAGGGTTCTGTGGCACTTTAGTCTTCAGAGTGCCGCGGAACCCTCGTTGCCGAAAACAATGTAGATGCTTCCAGAATTTGAGCTTTTGTCATCAAAGCCAATATGGCAAAAACAAGGAAGGTTCCGCGGCACTGTAAAGACTTTAGTGTTTAGAGTGCCGCGGAACCCTCGTTGCCGAAAACAATGTAGATGCTTCTACACTTTGAGCTTTTGTTATCAAAGCCAATATGGCAAAAACAACGAGGGTTCCGCGGCACTTTAGTCTTTAGAGTGCCGCGGAACCCTCGTTGCCGAAAACAATGTAGATGCTTCTACACTTTGAGCTTTTGTCATCAAAGCCAATATGGCAAAAACAACGAATGTTCCGCGGCAATGTAAAGTCTTTAGTCTTTAGAGTGCCGCGGAACCTCGTTGCCGAAAACAGTGTAGATGCTTCAACACTTTGAGCTTTTGTTATCAAAGCCAATATGGCAAAAACAACGAGGGTTCGCGGCACTGTAAAGACTTTAGTCTTTAGAGTGCCGCGGAACCCTCGTTGCCTAAAACACTGTAGAGGCTTCTACACTTTGAGCTTTTGTTATCAAAGCCAATATGGCAAAAACAACGCGGGTGCCGCGGCACTTTAGTCTTTAGAGTGCCGCGGAACCCTCGTTGCCGAAAACAATGTAGATGCTTCTACACTTTGAGCTTTTGTTATCAAAGCCAATATGGCAAAAACAACGAGGGTTCCGCGGCACTGTAAAGACTTTAGTCTTTAGTGTGCCGCGGAACCCTCGTTGCCTAAAACAATGTAGATGCTTCTACACTTTGAGCTTTTGTTATCAAAGCCAATATGGCAAAAACAACGAGGGTTCCGCGGCACTTTAGTCTTTAGAGTGCCGCGGAACCCTCGTTGCCGAAAACAATGTAGATGGTTCTACACTTTGAGCTTTTGTTATCGAAGCCCATATGGCAAAAACAACGAATGTTCCGCGGCACTCTAAAGATTTTAGTCTTTAGAGTGCCGCGGAACCCTCGTTGCCGAAAACAGTGTAGATGCTTCAACACTTTGAGCTTTTGTTATCAAAGCCAATATGGCAAAAACAACGAGGGTTCCGCGGCACTCTAAAGACTTTAGTCTTTAGAGTGCCGAGGAACCCTCGTTGCCGAAAACAATGTAGATGCTTCTACACTTTGAGCTTTTGTTATCAAAGCCAATATGGCAAAAACAACGAGGGTTCCGCGGCACTGTAAAGATTTTAGTCTTTAGAGAGCCGCGGAACCCTCGTTGCCGAAAACAATGTAGATGCTTCTACACTTTGAGCTTTTGTTATCAAAGCCAATATGGCAAAAACTACGAGGGTTCCGCTGCACTTTAGTCTTTAGAGTGCCGCGGAACCCTCGTTGCCCCAAACAATTTAGATGCTTGTACACTTTGAGCTTTTGTTATCAAAGCCAATATGGCAAAAATAACGATTGTTCCGAGGCACTCTAAAGACTTAGTCTTTGGAGTGCCGCGGAACCCTCGTTGCCGAAAACAATGTAGATGCTTCTACACTTTGAGCATTTGTTATCAAAGCCAATATGGCAAAAACAATGAGGGTTCCGCGGCGAAAGCACTTTAGTCTTTAGAGTGCCGCGGAACCCTCGTTGCCAAAACAATGTAGATGCTTCTACACTTTGAGCTTTTGTTATCAAAGCCAATATGGCAAAAACAACGAGGGTTCTGCGGCACTCTAAAGACTATAGTCTTTAGAGTGCCGCGGAACCCTCGTTGCCAAAAACAATGTAGATGGTTCTACACTTTGAGCTTTTGTTATCAAAGCCAATAGTGAGGGTTCTGCTGCACTTTAGTCTTTAGAGTGTCACTTTAGTCTTTAGATCGTTGCCGAAAACAATGTAGATGCTTCTACACTTTGAGCTTTTGTTATCAAAGCCAATATGGCAAAAACAACGAGGGTTCCGCGGCACTCTTTAAAGACTTTAGTCTTTAGAGTGCCGCGGAACCCTCGTTGCCGAAAACAATGTAGATGCTTCTACACTTTGAGCTTTTGTTATCAAAGCCAATATGGCAAAAATAACGAGGGTTCCGCGGCACTTAAAGAGTCTTTAGAGTGCCGCGGAACCCTCGTTGCCGAAAACAATGTAGATGCTTCACACTTTGAGCTTTTGTTATCAAAGCCAATATGGCAAAAACAACGAGGGTTCCGCGGCACTCTAAAGACTTTAGTCTTTAGAGTGCCGCGGAACCCTCGTTGCCGAAAACAATGTAGATGCTTCTACACTTTGAGCTTTTGTTATCAAAGCCAATATGGCAAAAACAACGAGGGTTCTGCGGCACTTTAGTCTTTAGAGTGCCGCGGAACCCTCGTTGCCGAAAACAATGTAGATGCTTCTACACTTTGAGCTTTTGTTATCAAAGACAATATGGCAATAACAACGAGGGTTCCGCAGCACTCTAAAGACTTTAGTCTTTAGAGCGCCGTGGAACCCTCGTTGCCGAAAACAATGTAGATGCTTCTACACTTTGAGCTTTTGTTATCAAAGCCAATATGGCAAAAACAACGAGGGTTCCGCGGCACTCTAAAGATTTTAGTCTTTAGAGAGCCGCGGAACCCTCGTTGCCGAAAACAATGTAGATGCTTCTACACTTTGAGCTTTTGTTATCAAAGCCAATATGGCAAAAACAACGAGGGTTCCGCGGCACTTTAGTCTTTAGAATGCCACGTTACCCTCGTTGCCGAAAACAATGTAGATGCTTATACACTTTGAGCTTTTGTTATCAAAGACAATATGGCAAAAACAACGAGGGTTGCGCGGGCCCCTAAAGACTTTAGTCTTTAGAGTGCCGCGGAACCCTCGTTGCCTAAAACAATGAAGATGCTTCTACACTTTGAGCTTTTGTTATCAAAGCCAATATGGCAAAAATAACGAGGGTTCCGCGGCTCTTTAGTCTTTAGAGTGCCGCGCAACCCTCGTTGCCGAAAACAATGTAGATGCTTCTACACTTTGAGCTTTTGTTATCAAAGCCAATATGGCAAAAATAACGATTGTTCCGAGGCACTCTAAAGACTATAGTCTTTAGAGTGCCGCGGAACCCTAGTTTGCCGAAAACAATGTAGATGCTTCTACACTTTCAGCTTTTGTTATCAAAGCCAATATGGCAAAAACAACGAGTGTTCCGCGGCACTTTAGTCTTTAGAGTGCCGCGGAACCCTCGTTGCCGAAAACAATGTAGATGCTTCTACACTTTGAGCTTTTGTCATCAAAGCCAATATGGCAAAAACAACGAATGTTCCGCGGCACTGTAAAGTCTTTAGTCTTTAGAGTGCCGCGGAACCCTCGTTGCCGAAAACAGTGTAGATGCTTCAACACTTTGAGCTTTTGTTATCAAAGCCAATATGGCAAAAATAACGAGGGTTCCGCTTCACTTTAGTCTTTAGAGTGCCGCGGAACCCTCGTTGCCGAAAACAATGTAGATGCTTGCACACTTTGAGCTTTTGTTATCAAAGACAATATGGCAAAAACAACGAGGGTTCCGCGGCTCTCTATAGACTTTAGTGTTTAGAGTGCCGCGGAACCCTCGTTTCCTAAAACAATGTAGATGCTTCTACACTTTGAGCTTTTGTTATCAAAGCCAATATGGCAAAAACAATGAGGTTTCCGCGGCACTGTAAAGACTTTAGTCTTTAGAGTGCCGCGTAACCTTCGTTGCCTAAAACAATGTAGATGCTTCAACACTTTGAGCTTTTGTTATCAAAGCCAATATGGCAAAAACAACGAGGGTTCCGCGGCACTTTAGTCTTTAGAGTGCCGCGGAACACTCGTTGCCGAAAACAATGTAGATGGTTCTACACTTTGAGCTTTTGTCATCAAAGCCAATATGGCAAAAACAACGAAAGTTCCGCAGCACTGTAAAGACTTTAGTCTTTAGAGTGCCGAGGAACCCTCGTTGCCGAAAACAATGTAGATGCTTCTACACTTTGAGCTTTTGTTATCAAAGCCAATATGGCAAAAACAACGAGGGTTCCGCGGCACTGTAAAGATTTTAGTCTTTAGATAGCCGCGGAACCCTCGTTGCCAAAAACAATGTAGATGCTTCTACACTTTGAGCTTTTGTTATCAAAGCCAATATGGCAAAAACAACGAGCGTCCGCGGCACTTTAATCTTTAGAGTGCCGCGGACCCCTCGTGGCCGAAAACAAGGTAGATGCTTGTACACTTTGAGCTTTTGTTATCAAAATCATTATGGCAAAAACACCGAGGGTTCCGCGGCACTATAAAGACTTTAGTCTTTAGAGTGCCGCGGAACCCTCGTTGCCTAAAACAATGTAGATGCTTCTTCACTTTGAGCTTTTGTTATCAAAATCAATATGGCAAAAATAACGAGGGTTCCGCGGCACTTTAGTCTTTAGAGTGCCGCGGAACCCTCGTTGCCGAAAACAGTGTAGATGCTTCAACACTTTGAGCTTTTCTTATCAAAGCCAATATGGCAAAAACAACGAGGGTTCCGCGGCACTTTAAAGACTTTAGTCTTTAGAGTGCCGAGGAACCCTCGTTGCCGAAAACAATGTAGATGCTTCTACACTTTGAGCTTTTGTTATCAAAGCCAATATGGCAAAAACAACGAGGGTTCCGCGGCACTGTAAAGATTTTAGTCTTTAGAGAGCCGCGGAACCCTCGTTACCAAAAACAATGTAGATGCTTCTACACTTTGAGCTTTTGTTATCAAAGCCAATATGGCAAAAATAACGAGGGTTCCGCGGCACTTTAGTCTTTAGAGTGCCGCGGAATCCCCGTTGCCGAAAACAATGTAGATGCTTCTACACTTTGAGCTTTTGTTATTAAAGACAATATGGCAAAAATAATGATTGTTCCGAGGCACTCTAAAGACTATAGTCTTTAGAGTGCCGCGGAACCCTCGTTTGCCGAAAACAATGTAGATGCTTCTACACTTTGAGCTTTTGTTATCAAAGCCAATATGGCAAAAACAACGAGGGTTCTGCGGCACTTTAGTCTTTAGAGTGCCGCGGAACCCTCGTTGCCGAAAACAATGTAGATGCTTCTACACTTTGAGCTTTTGTTATCAAAGACAATATGGCAATAACAACGAGGGTTCCGCAGCACTCTAAAGACTTTAGTCTTTAGAGCGCCGTGGAACCCTCGTTGCTGAAAACAATGTAGATGCTTCTATACTTTGAGCTTTTGTTATCAAAGCCAATATGGCAAAAACAACGATTGTTCCGCGGCACTCTAAAGATTTTAGTCTTTAGAGAGCCGCGGAACCCTCGTTACCGAAAACAATGTAGATGCTTCTACACTTTGAGCTTTTGTTATCAAAGCCAATATGGCAAAAACAACGAGGGTTCCGCGGCACTTTAGTCTTTAGAGTGCCGCGGAACCCTCGTTGCCGAAAACAATGTAGATGCTTGTACACTTTGAGCTTTTGTTATCAAAGCCAATATGGCAAAAATAACGAGGGTTCCACTCTAAAGACTTTAGTCTTTAGAGTGCCGCGGAACCCTCGTTGCCGAAAACAATGTAGATGCTTCTACACTTTGAGCTTTTGTTATCAAAGCCAATATGGCAAAAACAACGAGGGTTCCGCGGCACTCTAAAGACTTTAGTCTTTAGAGTGCCGCGGAACCCTCGTTGCCGAAAACAATGTAGATGCTTCTACGCATTGAGCTTTTGTTATCAAAGCCAATATGGCAAAAACAACGAGGGTTCTGCGGCACTTTAGTCTTTAGAGTGCCGCGGAACCCTGGTTGCCGAAAACAATGTAGATGCTTCTACACTTTGAGCTTTTGTTATCAAAGCCAATATGGCAAAAATAACGAGGGTTCCGCGGCACTCTAAAGATTTAGTCTATAGAGTGCCGCGGAACCCTCGTTTGCCGAAAACAATGTAGATGCTTCTACACTTTGAGCTTTTGTTATCAAAGCCAATATGGCAAAAACATCGAGGGTTCTGCGGCACTTTAGTCTTTAGACTGCTGCGGAACCCTCGTTGCCGAAAACAATGTAGATGCTTCTACACTTTGAGCTTTTGTTATCAAAGACAATATGGCAATAACAACGAGGGTTCCGCGGCACTCTAAAGACTTTAGTCTTTAGAGCGCCGTGGAACCCTCGTTGCCGAAAACAATGTAGATGCTTCTACACTTTGAGCTTTTGTTATCAAAGCCAATATGGCAAAAACAACCAGGGTTCCGCGGCACTTAAAGACTTTAGTCTTTAGAGTGCCGCGGAACCCTCGTTGCCGAAAACAATGTAGATGCTTCTACACTTTGAGCTTTTGTTATCAAAGCCAATATGGCAAAAACAATGAGGGTTCTGCGGCACTTTAGTCTTTAGAGTGCCGCGGAACCTCGTTGCCGAAAACAATGTAGATGCTTCTACACTTTGAGCTTTTGTTATCAAAGCCAATATGGCAAAACAACGAGGGTTCCGCGGCTCTATAAGGACTTTAGTCTTTAGAGTGCCGCGGAACCCTCGTTGCCGAAAACAATGTAGATGCTTCTACACTTTGAGCTTTTGTTATCAAAGACAATATGGCAAAAACAATGAGGGTTCTGTGGCTATAAAGACTTTAGTCTTTAGAGTGCCGCGGAACCCTCGTTGCCGAAAACAATGTAGATGCTTCTACACTTTGAGCTTTTGTTATCAAAGCCAATATGGCAAAAACAATGAGGGTTCTATATAGCACTTTAGTCTTTAGACTGCCGCGGAACCCTCGTTGCCGAAAACAATGTAGATGCTTCTACACATTGAGCTTTTGTTATCAAAGCCAATATGGCAAAAACAATGAGGGTTCTGTGGCACTTTAGTCTTTAGAGTGCCGCGGAACCCTCGTTGCCGAAAACAATGTAGATGCTTCTACACTTTGAGCTTTTGTTATCAAAGCCAATATGGCAAAACAACGAGGGTTCCGCGGCACTCTAAAGACTTTTGTCTTGAGAGTGCCGCGGAACCCTCGTTGCCAAAAAAAATGTAGATGCTTCTACACTTTCAGCTTTTGTTATCAGAGCCAATATGGCAAAAACAACGAGGGTTCCGCGGCACTCTAAATACTAGTCTTTAGACTGCCGCGGAACCCTCGTTGCCGAAAACAATGTAGATGCTTCTACACTTTGAGCTTTTGTTATCAAAGCCAATATGGCAAAAACAATGAGGGTTCTGTGGCACTTTAGTCTTCAGAGTGCCGCGGAACCCTCGTTGCCGAAAACAAAGTAGATGCTTCTACACTTTGAGCTTTTGTCATCATAGCCAATATGGCAAAAACAAGGAAGGTTCCGCGGCACTGTAAAGACTTTAGTGTTTAGAGTGCCGCGGAACCCTCGTTGCCGAACACAATGTAGATGCTTCTACACTTTGATCTTTTGTCATCAAAGCCAATATGGCAAAAACAACGAGGGTTCCGCGGCACTTTAGTCTTTAGAGTGCCACGGAACCATCGTTGCCGAAAACAATGTAGATGCTTCTACACTTTGAGCTTTTGTTATCAAAGCCAATATGGCAAAAACAACGAGGGTTCTGTGGCACTTTAGTCTTTAGAGTGCCGCGGAACCCTCGTTGCCGAAAACAATGTAAATGCTTCTACACTTTGAGCTTTTGTTATCAAAGCCAATATGGCAAAAACAACGAGGGTTCCGCGGCACTCTAAAGACTTTAGTCTTTAGACTGCCGCGGAACCCTCGTTGCCGAAAACAATGTAGATGCTTCTACACTTTGAGCTTTTGTTATCAAAGCCAATATGGCAAAAACAAAGAGGGGTCTGCGGCACTTCAGTCCTTAGAGTGCCGCAGAACCCTCGTTGCCGAAAACAATGTAGATGCTTCTACACTTTGAGCTTTTGTTATCAAAGCCAATATGGCAAAAACAATGAGGGTTCTGCTTCACTTTAGTCTTTAGAGTGCCGCAGAACCCTCGTCTGCCGAAAACAATGTAGATGCTTCTACACTTTGAGCTTTTGTTATCAAAGACAATATGGCAATAACAAAGGGTTCCGCGGCAGTCTAAAGACTTTTGTCTTTAGAGCGCCGTGCAACCCTCGTTGCCGAAAACAATGTAGATGCTTCTACACTTTGAGCTTTTGTTATCAAAGCCAATATGGCAAAAACAACGAGGGTTCCGCGGCACTCTAAAGACTTTAGTCTTTATACTGTCGCGGAACCCTCGTTGCCGAAAACAATGTAGATGCATCTACACTTTGAGCTTTTGTTATCAAATTAAATATGGCAAAAACAATGAGGGTTCTGCGGCACTTTAGTCTTTAGAGTGCCGCGGAACCCTCGTTGCCAAAAACAAAGTAAATGCTTCTACACTTTGAGCTTTTGTCATCAAAGCCAATATGGCAAAAACAACGAAGGTTCCACGGCACTGTAAAGACTTCATTGTTTAGAGTGCCGCGGAACCCTCGTTGCCGAAAACAATTTAGATGCTTCTACACTTTCAGCTTTTGTTATCAAAGCCAATATGGCAAAAACAACGAGGGTTCCGAGGCAATTCAGTCTTTAGAGTGCCGCGGAACCGTCGTTGCCGAAAACAATGTAGCTCCTTCTACACTTTGAGATTTTGTTATCAAAGCCAATATGGCGAAAATAACGATTGTTCCGCGGCACTCTAAAGACTTTAGTCTTAAGAGTGCCGAGGAACCCTCGTTGCGAAAACAATGTAGATGCTTCTACACTTTGAGCTTTTGTTATCAAAGACAATATGGCAAAAACAACGAGGGTTCCGCGGCACTCTAAAGACTTTAGTCTTTGGAGTGCCGCGGAACCCTCGTTGCCGAGAACAATGTAGATGCTTCTACACTTTGACTTTTTGTTATCAAAGCCAGTATGGCAAAAACAATGAGGGTTCTGTGGCACTTTAGTCTTTAGAGTGCCGCGGAACCATCATTGCCGAACACAATGTACATGCTTCTACACTTTGAGCTTTTGTCTTCAAAACCAATATGGCAAAAACAACGAAGGTTCCACGGCACTGTAAAGACTTTAGTCTTTAGAGTGCCACGGAACCCTCGTTGCCGAAAACAATGTAGATGCTTCTACACTTTGAGCTTTTGTTATCAAAGACAATATGGCAATAACAACGAGGGTTCCGCGGCTCTATAAAGACTTTAGTCTTTAGAGCGCCGCGGAACCCTCTTTGCCGAAAACAATGTAGATGCTTCTACACATTGAGCTTTAGTTATCAAAGCCAATATGGCAAAAACAATGAGGGTTCTGTGGCACTTTAGTCTTTAGAGTGCCGCGGAACCCTCGTTGCCGAAAACAATGTAGATGCTTCTACACTTTGAGCTTTTGTTATCAAAGACAATATGGCAATAAGAACGAGGGTTTCGCGGCTCTATAAAGACTTTAGTCTTTAGAGCGGAACCCTCGTTGCCGAAAACAATGTAGATGCTTCTGCACATTGAGCTTTAGTTATCAAAGCCAATATGGCAAAAATAACCAGGGTTCCGCGGCTCTCTAAAGACTTTAGTCTTTAGAGTGCCGCGGAACCCTCGTTGCCAAGAAAAATGTAGATGCTTCTACACTTTGAGCTTTTGTTATCAAAGCCAATATGGCAAAAACAACGAGGGTTCTGCGGCACTTTAGTTTTTAGAGTGCCGAAGATCCCTCGTTGCTGAAAACAATGTAGATGCTTCTACACTTTGGGCTTTTGTTATCAAAGCCAATATGGCAAAAACAACGAAGCTTCTGCGTCACTTTACTCTTCAGAGTGCCGCAGAACCCTCGTTACCTAAAACAATGTAGATGCTTCTACACTTTGAGCTTTTGTTATCAAAGCCAATATGGCAAAAAGAACGAGGGTTCCGCGGCACTGTAAAGACTTTAGTCTTTAGAGCGCCGCGTAACCCTCGTTGCCGAAAACACTGTAGATGCTTCTACACTTTGAGCTTTTGTTATCAAAGCCAATATGGCAAAAACAACGAGGGTTCTGCGGCACTTTAGTCTTTAGAGTGCCGCAGAGCCCTCGTTGCCGAAAACAATGTAGATGCTTCTACACTTTGAGCTTTTGTTATCAAAGCCAATATGGGAAAAACAAAGAGGGTTCTGCGGCACTTTAGTCTTTAGAGTACCGAAGAACCCTCGTTGCCGAAAAAACTGTAGATGCTTCTACACTTTGAGCTTTTGTTATCAAAGCCAATATGGCAAAAACAACGAGGGTTCCGCGGCACTCTAAAGACTTTAGCCGCGGAACCCTCGTTGCCGAAAACAATGTAGATGCTTCTACACTTTGAGGTTTTGTTATCAAAGCCAATATGGCAAAATCAAAGAGGGTTGTGCGGCTCTCTAAAGACTTTAGTCTTTAGAGTGCCGCGGAACCCTCTTTGCCAAGAACAATGTAGATGCTTCTACACTTTGAGCTTTTGTTATCAAAGCCAATATGGCAAAAACAACGGGGGTTCTGCGGCTCTCTAAAGACTTTAGTATTTAGAGTGCCGCGGAACCCTCGTTGCCGAAAACAATGTAGATGCTTCTACACTTTGAGCTTTTGTTATCAAAGCCAATATGGCAAAAACAACGAGGGTTCTGCGGCACTTTAGTCTTTAGAGTGCCGCAGAACCCTCGTTGCCGAAAACAATGTAGATGCTTCTACACTTTGAGCTTTTGTTATCAAAGCCAATATGGCAAAAACAACGAGGGTTCTGCGGCACTTAAAGACTTTAGAGTGCCGCAGAACCCTCGTTGCCGAAAACAATGTAGATGCTTCTACACTTTGAGCTTTTGTTATCAAAGCCAATATGGCAAAAACAACGAGGGTTCTGCGGCACTTTAGTCTTTAGAGTGCCGCAGAACCCTCGTTGCCGAAAACAATGCAGAAGCTTCTACACTTTGAGCTTTTGTTATCAAAGCCAATATGGCAAAAACAACGAGGGTTCTTCGGCACTTTAGTCTTTAGAGTGCCGCAGAACCCTCGTTGCCGAAAACAATGTAGATGCTTCTACACTTTGAGCTTTTGTTATCAAAGCCAATATGGCAAAAACAACGAGGGTTCCGCGGCACTTTAGTCTTTAGAGTGCCGAAGAACCCTCATTGCCGAAAACAATGTAGATGCTTCTACACTTTGAGCTTTTGTTATCAAAGCCAATATGGCAAAAACAACGAGGGATCTGCGGCACTGTAAAGACTTTAGTCTTTAGAGCGCCGCGGAACCCTCGTTGCCGAAAACACTGTAGATGCTTCTACACTTTGAGCTTTTGTTATCAAAGCCAATATGGCAAAAACAACGAGGGTTCTGCGGCACTTTAGTCTTTAGAGTGCCGAAGAACCCTCGTTGCCGAAAACAATGTAGATGCTTCTACACTTTGAGCTTTTGTTATCAAAGCCAATATGGCAATAACAACGAGGTTTCTGCGGCACTTTAGTCTTTAGAGTGCCGCAGAACCCTCGTTGCCGAAAACAATCTAGATGCTTCTACACCTTGAGCTTTTGTTATCAAAGCCAATATGGCAAAAACAACGAGGGTTCTGAGGCACTTTAGTCTTTAGAGTGCCGCAGAACCCTCGTTGCCGAAAACAATGCAGAAGCTTCTATACTTTGAGCTTTTGTTATCAAAGCCAATATGGCAAAAACAACGAGGGTTCTTCGGCACTTTAGTCTTTAGAGTGCCGCAGAACCCTCGTTGCCGAAAACAATGTAGATGCTTCTACACTTTGAGCTTTTGTTATCAAAGCCAATATGGCAAAAACAACGAGGGTTCTGCGGCACATTAGTCTTTAGAGTGCCGAAGAACCCTCGTTGCCGAAAACAATGTAGATGCTTCTACACTTTGAGCTTTTGTTATCAAAGCCAATATGGCAAAAACAACGAGGTTCCGCGGCACTCTAAAGACTTTAGTCTTTAGAGTGCCGCGGAACCCTCGTTGCCGAAAACAATGTAGATGCTTCTACACTTTGAGCTTTTGTTCTCAAAGCCAATATGGCAAAAACAACGAGGGTTCTGCGGCACTTTAGTTTTTAGAGTGCCGAAGATCCCTCGTTGCCGAAAACAATGTAGATGCTTCTACACTTTGAGCTTTTGTTATCAAAGCCAATATGGCAAAAACAACGAGGCTTCTGCGGCACTTTACTCTTCAGAGTGCCGCAGAACCCTCGTTGCCTAAAACAATGTAGATGCTTCTACACTTTGAGCTTTTGTTATCAAAGCCAATATGGCAAAAACAACGAGGGTTCTGCGGCACTTTAGTCTTTAGAGTGCCACGGAACCCTCATTGCCGAAAACAATGTTGATGCTTCTACACTTTGAGCTTTTGTTATCAAAGCCAATATGGCAAAAACAAAGAGGGTTCTGCGGCACTTTAGTCTTTAGAGTGCCGCGGAACCCTCGTTGCCAAAAACAATGTAGATGCTTCTACACTTTGAGCTTTTGTTATCAAAGCCAATATGGCAAAAACAACGAGGGTTCTGCGGCACTTTAGTCTTTAGAGTGCCGCAGAACCCTCGTTGCCGAAAACAATGTAGATGCTTCTACACTTTGAGCTTTTGTTATCAAAGCCAATATGGCAAAAACAACGAGGGTTCTGCGGCACTTTAGTCTTTAGAGTGCCGCAGAACCCTCGTTGCCGAAAACAATCTAGATGCTTCTACACTTTGAGCTTTTGTTATCAAAGCCAATATGGCAAAAACAACGAGGGTTCTGCGGCACTTTAGTCTTTAGAGTGCCGCAGAACCCTCGTTGCCGAAAACAATGTAGATGCTTCTACACTTTGAGCTTTTGTTATCAAAGCCAATATGGCAAAAACAACGAGGGTTCTTCGGCACTTTAGTCTTTAGAGTGCCGCAGAACCCTCGTTGCCGAAAACAATGTAGATGCTTCTACACTTTGAGCTTTTGTTATCAAAGCCAATATGGCAAAAACAACGAGGGTTCCGCGGCACTGTAAAGACTTTAGTCTTTAGAGCGCCGCGGAACCCTCGTTGCCGAAAACACTGTAGATGCTTCTACACTTTGAGCTTTTGTTATCAAAGCCAATATGGCAAAAACAACCAGGGTTCCGCGGCTCTCTAAAGACTTTAGTCTTTACAGTGCCGCGGAACCCTCGTTGCCAAGAACAATGTAGATGCTTCTACACTTTGAGCTTTTGTTATCAAAGCCAATATGGCAGAAACAACGAGGGTTCTGCGGCACTTTAGTCTTTAGAGTGCCGCAGAACCCTCGTTGCCAAAAACAATCTAGATGTTTCTACACCTTGAGCTTTTGTTATCAAAGCCCATATGGCAACAACAACGAGGGTTCTGAGGCACTTTAGTCTTTAGTGCCGCAGAGCCCTCGTTGCCGAAAACAATGCAGAAGCTTCTATACTTTGAGCTTTTGTTATCAAAGCCAATATGGCAAAAACAACGAGGGTTCTTCGGCACTTTAGTCTTTAGAGTGCCGCAGAACCCTCGTTGCCGAAAACAATGTAGATGCTTCTACACTTTGAGCTTTTGTTATCAAAGCCAATATGGGAAAAACAAAGAGGGTTCTGCGGCACTTTAGTCTTTAGAGTACCGAAGAACCCTCGTTGCCGAAAAAACTGTAGATGCTCACTTTAGTCTTTAGACTGCCGGAGAAACCTCGTTGCCGAAAACAATGTAGATGCTTCTACACTTTGAGCTTTTGTTATCAAAGCCAATATGGCAAAAACAACGAGGGTTCCGCGGCACTTTAGTCTTTAGAGTGCCGCGGAACCCTCGTTGCCGAAAACAATGTAGATGCTTCTACACTTTGAGCTTTTGTTATCAAAGCCAATATGGAAAAACAACGAGGGTTCCGGCGGCACTTTAGTCTTTAGAGTGCCGCGGAACCCTCGTTGCTGAAAACAATGTAGATGCTTCTACACTTTGAGCTTTTGTTATCAAAGCCAATATGGCAAAAACAACGAGGGTTCTGCGGCACTTTAGTCTTTAGAGTGCCGAAGAACCCTCGTTGCCGAAAACAATGTAGATGCTTCTACACTTTGAGCTTTTGTTATCAAAGCCAATATGGCAAAAACAACGAGGGTTCTGCGGCACTTTAGTCTTTAGAGTGCCGCAGAACCTCGTTGCCGAAAACAATGTAGATGCTTCTACACTTTGAGCTTTTGTTATCTAAGCCAATATGGCAAAAACAACGAGGGTTCTGCGGCACTTTAGTCTTTAGAGTGCCGTGGAACCCTCGTTGCCGAAAACAATGTAGATGCTTCTACACTTTGAGCTTTTGTTATCAAAGCCAATATGGCAAAAACAACGAGGGTTCTGCGGCACTTTAGTCTTTAGAGTGCCGCGTAACCCTCGTTGCCGAAAACAATGTAGATGCTTCTACACTTTGAGCTTTTGTTATCAAAGCCAATATGGCAAAAACAACGAGGGTTCTGCGGCACTTTAGTCTTTAGAGTGCCGAAGAACCCTCGTTGCCGAAAACAATGTAGATGCTTCTACACTTTGAGCTTTTGTTATCAAAGCCAATATGGCAAAAACAACGAGGGTTCTGCGGCACTTTAGTCTTTAGAGTGCCACGGAACCCTCGTTGCCGAAAACAATGTAGATGCTTCTACACTTTGAGCTTTTGTTATCAAAGCCAATATGGCAAAAACAACGAGGGTTCTGCGGCACTAAATTAGTCTTTAGAGTGCCGCGGAACCCTCGTTGCCGAAAACAATGTAGATGCTTCTACACTTTGAGCTTTTGTTATCAAAGCCAATATGGCAAAAACAACGAGGGTTCCGCGGCACTTTAGTCTTTAGAGTGCCGCGGAACCCTCGTTGCCGAAAACAATGTAGATGCTTCTACACTTTGACCTTTTGTTATCAAAGCCAATATGGCAAAAACAACGAGGGTTATGCGGCACTTTACTCTTTAGAGTGCCGCAGAAACCTCGTTGCCGAAAACAATGTAGATGCTTCTACACTTTGAGCTTTTGTTATCAAAGCCAATATGGCAAAAACAACGAGGGTTCCGCGGCACTTTAGTCTTTAGAGTGCCGGAACCCTCGTTGCCGAAAACAATGTAGATGCTTCTACACTTTGAGCTTTTGTTATCAAAGCCAATATGGCAAAAACAACGAGGGTCTGCGGCACTTTAGTCTTTAGACTGCCGCAGAAACCTCGTTGCCGAAAACAATGTAGATGCTTCTACACTTTGAGCTTTTGTTATCAAAGCCAATATGGCAAAAACAACGAGGGTTCTGCGGCACTCCAAAGAGTTTAGTCTTTAGAGAGCCGCGGAACCCTCGTTGCCGAAAACAATGTAGATGCTTCTACACTTTGAGCTTTTGTTATCAGAGCCAATATGGCAAAAACAATCAGGGTTCTGCGGCACTTTACTCTTTAGAGTGCCGCAGAACCCTCGTTCCCGAAAACAATGTAGATGCTTCTACACTTTGAGCTTTTGTTATCAAAGCCAATATGCCAAAAACAACGAGGGTACGGCGGCACTCTAAAGACTTTAGTCTTTAGAGTGCCGCGGAACCCTCGTTGCCAAGAACAATGTATATGCTTCTACACTTTGAGCTTTTGTTATCAGAGCTAATATGGCAAAAACAATCAGGGTTCTGCGGCACTTTACTCTTTAGAGTGCCACGGAACCCTTGTTGCCGAAAACAATGTAGATGCTTCTACACTTTGAGCTTTTGTTATCAAAGCCAATATGGCAAAAACAACGAGGGTTCTGCGGCACTCTAAAGACTTTAGTCTTTAGAGCGCCGCGGAACCCTCGTTGCCGAAAACAATGTAGATGCTTCTACACTTTGAGATTTTGTTATCAAAGCCAATATGGCAATAACAACAGGGTTCTGCGGCACTTTACTCTTTAGAGTGCCGCGGAACCCTCGTTGGCGAAAACAATGTAGATGCTTCTACACTTTGAGCTTTTGTTATCAAAGCCAATATGGCAAAAACAACGAGGTTTCTGCGGCACTTAAGTCTTTAGAATGCCACGGAACCCTCGTTGCCGAAAACAATGTAGATGCTTCTACACTTTGAGCTATTGTTATCAAAGACAATATGGCAAAAACAACGACGGTTCTGCGGCACTTTAGTCTTTAGAGTGCCGAAGAACCCTCGTTGCCGAAAACAATGTAGATGCTTCTACACTTTGAGCTTTTGTTATCAAAGCCAATATGGCAAAAACAACGAGGGATCCGCGGCACTGTAAAGACTTTAGAGTGCCGAAGAACCCTCGTTGCCGAAAACAATGTAGATGCTTCTACACTTTGAGCTTTTGTTATCAAAGCCAATATGGCAAAAACAACGATGGCTCCGCGGCACTTTAGTCTTTATAGTGCCCCGGAACCCTCGTTGCCGAAAACAATGTAGATGCTTCTACACTTTGATCTTTTGTTATCAAAGCCAATATGGCAAAAACAATGAGGTTTCTTCGGCACTTTAGTCTTTAGAGTGCCGCAGAACCCTCGTTGCCGAAAACAATGTAGATGCTTCTACACTTTGAGCTTTTGTTATCAAAGCCAATATGGCAAAACAACGAGGTTCCGCGGCACTCTAAAGACTTTAGTCTTTAGAGTGCCGCGGAACCCTCGTTGCCGAAAACAATGTAGATGCTTCTACACTTTGAGTTTTTGTTATCAAAGCCAATATGGCAAAAACAACGAGGGTTCCGCGGCACTGTAAAGAATTTAGTCTTTAGAGTGCCGCGGAACCCTCGTTGCCGAAAACAATGTAGATGCTTCTACACTTTGAGCTTTTGTTATCAAAGCAATATGGCAAAAACAACGAGGGTTCCGCGGCACTGTAAAGACTTTAGTCTTTAGAGTGCCACAGAACCCTCTTTGCCGATAACACTGTATATGCTTATACACTTTGAGCTTTTGTTATCAAAGCCAATATGGCAAAAACAACGAGGGTTCCGCGGCACTTAGTATTTAGAGTGCCGAAGAACCCTCCTTACCCGAAAACAATGTAGATGCTTCTACACTTTGAGCTTTTGTTATCAAAGCCAATATGGCAAAAACAACGAGGGATCTGCAAGGCACTGTAAAGACTTTAGTCTTTAGAGTGCCGCGGAACCCTCGTTGTTTAAAACAATGTAGATGCTTCTACACTTTGAGCTTTTGTTATCAAAGCCAATATGGCAAAAACAACGAGGGTTCTGCGGCACTTTAGTCTTTAGAGTGCCGCAGAACCCTCGTTGCCGAAAACAATCTAGATGCTTCTACACTTTGAGCTTTTGTTATCAAAGCCAATATGGCAAAAACAACAGGGTTCCTGCGGCTCTCACTTTAGTCTTTAGAGTGCCTTGCGGAACCTCGTTGCCAAGAACAATGTAGATGCTTCTACACTTTGAGCTTTTGTTATCAAAGCCAATATGGCAAAAACAACGAGGGTTCTGCGGCACTTTAGTCTTTAGAGTGCCACAGAACCCTCGTTGCCAAAAACAATCTAGATGTTTCTACACTTTGAGATTTGTTATCAAAGCCCATATGGAAAAAAACAACGAGGGTTCTGAGGCACTTTAGTCTTTAGAGTGCCGCAGAGCCCTCGTTGCCGAAAACAATGCAGAAGCTTCTACACTTTGAGCTTTTGTTATCAAAGCCAATATGGCAAAAACAACGAGGGTTCTTCGGCACTTTAGTCTTTAGAGTGCCGCAGAACCTCGTTGCCGAAAACAATGTAGATGCTTCTACACTTTGAGCTTTTGTTATCAAAGCCAATATGGGAAAAACAACGAGGGTTCTGCGGCACTTTAGTCTTTAGAGTACCGAAGAACCCTGTTGCCGAAAAAAATGTAGATGCTTCTACACTTTGAGCTTTTGTTATCAAAGCCAATATGGCAAAAACAACGAGGGTTCCGCGGCACTCTTAGACTTTAGAGTTTGCCGAAGAACCCTCGTTGCCGAAAACAATGTAGATGCTTCTACACTTTGAGCTTTTGTTATCAAAGCCAATATGGCAAAAACACGAGGGTTCTGCGGCACTTTAGTCTTTAGAGTGCCGAAGAACCCTCGTTGCCGGAAAACACTGTAGATACTTCTACACTTTGAACTTTTGTTATCAAAGACAATATGGCAAAACAACGAGGGTTCTGCGGCACTTTAGTCTTTAGAGTGCCGCAGAACCCTCGTTGCCGAAAACACTGTAGATGCTTCTACACTTTGAGCTTTTGTTATCAAAGCCAATATGGCAAAAACAACGAGGGTTCTGCGGCACTTTAGTCTTTAGAGTGCCGAAGAACCCTCGTTGCCGAAAACAATGTAGATGCTTCTACACTATGAGCTTTTGTTATCAAAGCCAATATGGCAAAAACAACGAGGGTTCTGCGGCACTTTAGTCTTTAGAGTGCCACGGAACCCTCATTGCCGAAAACAATGTAGATGCTTCTACACTTTCACCTTTTGTTATTAAAGCCAATATGGCAAAAACAATGAGGTTTCTGGGGCACTTTAGTCTTTAGAGTGCCGCAGAACCCTCGTTGCCGAAAACAATCTAGATGCTTCTACACCTTGAGCTTTTGTTATCAAAGCCAATATTGCAAAAACAACGAGGTTTCTGAGGCACTTTAGTCTTTAGAGTGACGCAGAACCCTCGTTGCCGAAAACAATGCAGAAGCTTCTATACTTTGAGCTTTTGTTATCAAAGCCAATATGGCAAAAACAACGAGGGTTCTGCGGCACTTTAGTCTTCAGAGTGCCACGGAACCCTCGTTGCCGAAAACACTGTAGATGCTTCTACACTTTGAGCTTTTGTTATCAAAGCCAATATGGCAAAAACAACGACGGTTCTGCGGCACTCTAAAGACTTTAGTCTTTAGAGAGCCGCGGAACCCTCGTTGCCGAAAAAAATGTAGATGCTTCTACACTTTGAGCTTTTGTTATCAAAGCCAATATGGCAAAAACAACAGGGTTCCGCGGCTCTCTAAAGACTTTAGTCTTTAGAGTGCCGCGGAACCCTCGTTGCCAAGAACAATGTAGATGCTTCTACACTTTGAGCTTTTGTTCTCAAAGCAATATGGCAAAAACAATGAGGGTTCTGCGGCACTTTAGTTTTTAGAGTGCCGAAGATCCCTCGTTGCCGAAAACAATGTAGATGCTTCTACACTTTGAGCTTTTGTTATCAAAGCCAATATGGCAAAAAAAGAGGGTTCTGCAGCACTTTAGTCTTTAGAGTGCCGTTATCAAAGCCAAAGAACCCTCGTTGCCAAAAACAATGTAGATGCTTCTACACTTTGAGCTTTTGTTATCAAAGCCAATATGGCAAAAACAACGAGGGTTCTGCAGCACTTTAGTCTTTAGAGTGCCGAAGAACCCTCGTTGCCGAAAACACTGTAGATGCTTCTACACTTTGAGCTTTTGTTATCAAAGCCAATCTGGCAAAAACAACGCGGGTTCCGCGGCACTATAAAGACTTTAGTCTTTAGAGTGCCGCGAAACCCTCGTTGCCAAGAACAGTGTAGATGCTTCTACACTTTGAGCTTTTGTTATCAAAGCCAATATGGCAAAAACAACGAGGGTTCTGGGGCACTCTAAAGACTTTAGTATTTAGAGAGCTTTGTTATCCAAAGCCAATATGGAACCTTCGGCACTTTAGTCTTTTGCCGCAGCCGAAAAACAATGTAGATGCTTCTACACTTTGTGCTTTTGTTATCAAAGCCAATATGGCAAAAACAACGACGGTTCTGCCGCACATTAGTCTTTAGAGTGCCACGGAACCCTCATTGCCGAAAACAATGTTGATGTTTCTACACTATGAGCTTTTGTTAACAAAGCCAATATGGCAAAAACAACGAGGGTTCTGCGGCACTTTAGTCTTTAGAGTGCCACGGAACCCTCGTTGCCGAAAACAATGTAGATGCTTCTACACTTTGAGCTTTTGTTATCAAAGCCAATATGGCAAAAACAACGAGGGTTCTTCGGCACTTTAGTCTTTAGAGTGCCGCAGAACCCTCGTTGACAAAAACAATGTAGATGCTTCTACACTTTGAGCTTTTGTTATCAAAGCCAATATGGCAAAAACAACGAGGGTTCCGCGGCACTCTGTAAAGATTTTAGTCTTTGGAGAGCAGCGGAACCCTCGTTGCCGAAAACAATGTAGATGCTTCTACACTTTGAGCTTTTGTTATCAAAGCCAATATGGCAAAAACAACGAGGGTTCTGCGGCACTCACTTTAGTCTTTAAAGTGCCGAAGAACCCTCGTTGCCGAAAACAATGTAGGTGCTTCTATTTTTTGAGCTTTTGTTATCAAAGCCAATATGGCAAAAACAACGAGTCTTCTGCGGCACTTTAGTCTTTAGAGAGCCGCAGAACCCTCGTTGCCGAAAACAATGTAGATGCTTCTACACTTTGAGCTTTTGTTATCAAAGCCAATATGGCAAAAACAACGAGGGTTCTGCGGCACTTTAGTATTTGGAGTGCCGCGGAACCCTCATTACCCGAAAAACTATGTTGATGTTTCTATACTATGAGCTTTTGTTAACAAAGCCAATATGGCAAAAACAACAGGGTTCTGCGGCACTTTAGTCTTTAGAGTGCCGCGGAACCCTCGTTACCCGAAAACAATGTAGATGCTTCTACACTTTGAGCTTTTGTTATCAAAGCCAATATGGCAAAAACAACGAGGGTTCTGCGGCACTTTAGTCTTTAGAGTGCCGCAGAACCCTCGTTGCGAAAGTAAAAACACTGTAGATGCTTCTACACTTTGAGCTTTTGTTATCAAAGCCAATATGGCAAAAACAACGAGGGTTCCGCGTCCTCTAAAGATTTTAGTCTTTAGAGAGCCGAAGAACCCTCGTTACGAAAACAATGCAGATGCTTCTACACTTTGAGCTTTTGTTATCAAAGCCAATATGGCAAAAACAACGAGGGTTCTGTGGCACTTTAGTCTTCAGAGTGCCACGGAACCCTCGTTTCCGAAAACAATGTAGATGCTTCTACACTTTGAGCTTTGTTATCAAAGCCAATATGGCAAAAACAACGAGGGTTCTGCGGCACTCTAAAGACTTTAGTCTTTAGAGTGCCGCGGAACCCTCGTTGCGAAAACAATGTAGATGCTTCTACACTTTGAGCTTTAGTTATCAAAGCCAATATGGCAAAAACAACCAGGGTTCCGCGGCTCTCTAAAGACTTTAGTCTTTGGAGTGTCATGGAACCCTCAAGTTGCCAAGAACAATGTAGATGCTTCTACACTTTGAGCTTTTGTTCTCAAAGCAATATGGCAAAAACAATGAGGGTTCTAGAGGCACTTTAGTTTTTAGAGTGCCGAAGCAAAATCCTGCGGCACTTTAGTCTTTGGGGTGAAAAACAATGTAGATGCTTCTACACTTTGAGCTTTTGTTATCAAAGCCAATATGGCAAAAAAAGAGGGTTCTGCAGCACTTTAGTCTTTAGAGTGCCGAAGAACCCTCGTTGCCAAAAACAATGTAGATGCTTCTACACTTTGAGCTTTTGTTATCAAAGCCAATATGGCAAAAAAAGAGGGTTCTGCAGCACTTTAGTCTTTAGAGTGCCAATATGGAAGAACCCTCGTTACCAAAAACAATGTAGATGCTTCTACACTTTGAGCTTTTGTTATCAAAGCCAATATGGCAAAAACAACGACGGTTCTGCGGCACTCTAAAGACTTTAGTCTTTAGAGTGCCGCAGGACCCTCGTTGCCAAGAACAATGTAGATGCTTCTACACTTTGAGCTTTTGTTATCAAAGCCAATATGGCAAAAACAACGAGGGATCCGCGGCACTGTAAAGACTTTAGTCTTTAGAGTGCCGCAGAACCCTCGTTGCCGAAAACAATCTAGATGCTTCTACACCTTGAGCTTTATTATCAAAGCCAATATTGCAAAAACAACGAGGGTTCTGCGGCACTTTAGTCTTTAGAGTGCCGCAGAACCCTCGTTGCCGAAAACACTGTAGATGCTTCTACACTTTGAGCTTTTGTTATCAAAGCCAATATGGCAAAAACAACGAGGGTTCCGCGGCACTTTAGTCTTTAGATGCTTCTACAAGTTATCAAAGCCAATATGGCCCTCTGCGGTTTAAAACACTGTAGATGCTTCTACACTTTGAGCTTTTGTTATCAAAGCCAATATGGCAAAAGCAACGAGGCTTCTGCGGCACTTTACTCTTTAGAGTACCGCAAAACCCTCGTTGCCTAAAACAATGTAGATGCTTCTACACTTTGAGCTTTTGTCATCCAAGCCAATATGGCAAAAACAACGAGGGTTCTGCGGCACTTTAGTCTTTAGAGTGCCACGGAACCCTCATTGCCGAAAACAATGTAGATGCTTCTACACTATGAGCTTTTGTTATCAAAGCCAATATGGCAAAAACAACGAGGGTTCTGCGGCACTTTAGTCTTTAGAGTGCCGCGGAACCCTCGTTGCCGAAAACAATGTAGATGCTTCTACACTTTGAGCTTTTGTTATCAAAGCCAATATGGCAAAAACAACGAGGGTTCTGCGGCACTTTAGTCTTTAGAGTGCCGCGGAACCCTCGTTGCCGAAAACAATGTAGATGCTTCTACACTTTGAGCTTTTGTTATCAAAGCCAATATGGCAAAAACAACGAGGGTTCTGCGGCACTTTAGTCTTTAGAGTGCCGCGGAACCCTCGTTGCCGAAAACAATGTAGATGCTTCTACACTTTGAGCTTTTGTTATCAAAGCCAATATGGCAAAAACAACGAGGGTTCTGCGGCACTTTAGTCTTTAGAGTGCCGCGGAACCCTCGTTGCCGAAAACAATGTAGATGCTTCTACACTTTGAGCTTTTGTTATCAAAGCCAATATGGCAAAAACAACGAGGGTTCTGCGGCACTTTAGTCTTTAGAGTGCCGCAGAACCCTCGTTGCCGAAAACAACTGTAGATGCTTCTACACTTTGAGCTTTTGTTATCAAAGCCAATATGGCAAAAACAACGAGGGTTCTGCGGCACTCTTTAGTCTTTAGAGAGCCGCTGAACCCTCGTTGCCGAAAACAATGTAGATGCTTCTACACTTTGAGCTTTTGTTATCAAAGCCAATATGGCAAAAACAACGAGGGTTCTGCGGCACTTTAGTCTTTAGAGTGCCGAAGAACCCTCGTTGCCGAAAACAATGTAGATGCTTCTACACTTTGAGCTTTTGTTATCAAAGCCAATATGGCAAAAACAACGAGGGTTCCGCGGCACTCTAAAGACTTTAGTCTTTAGAGTGCCGCGGAACCCTCGTTGCCGAAAACAATGTAGATGCTTCTACACTTTGAGATTTTGTTATCAAAGCCAATATGGCAAAAACGAGGGTTCTGCGGCACTTTAGTCTTTAGAGTGCCGAAGAACCCTCGTTGCCGAAAACAATGTAGATGCTTCTACACTTTCAGCTTTTGTTATCAAAGCCAATATGACAAAAACAACGAGGGTTCTGCGGCACTTTAGTCTTTAGAGTGCCGAAGAACCCTCGTTGTCGAAAACAATGTAGATGCTTCTACACTTTGAGCTTTTGTTATCAAAGCCAATATGGCAAAAACAACGAGGGTTCCGCGGCACTCTTTAGTCTTTAGAGTGCCGCGGAACCCTCGTTGCCGAAAACAATGTAGATGCTTCTACACTTTGAGCTTTTGTTATCAAAGCCAATATGGCAAAAACAACGAGGGTTCTGCGGCACTTTAGTCTTTAGAGTGCCGAAGAACCCTCGTTGCCGAAAACAATGTAGATGCTTCTACACTTTGAGCTTTTGTTATCAAAGCCAATATGGCAAAAACAACGAGGGTTCTGCGGCACTTTAGTCTTTAGTGCCGCAGAACCCTCGTTGCCGAAAACAATGTAGATGCTTCTACACTTTGAGCTTTTGTTATCAAAGCCAATATGGCAAAAACAACGAGGGTTCTGCGGTACTTTAGTCTTGAGAGTGCCGCAGAACCCTCGTTGCCGAAAAAAATGTAGATGCTTCTACACTTTGAGCTTTTGTTATCAAAGCCAATATGGCAAAAACAACGAGGGTTCTGCGGCACTTTAGTCTTTAGAGTGCCACGGAACCCTCGTTGCCGAAAACAATGTAGATGCTTCTACATTTTGAGCTTTTGTTATCAAAGCCAATATGGCAAAAACAACGAGGGTTCTTCGGCACTGTAGTCTTTCGAGTGCCCGCAGAACCCTCGTTGCCGAAAACAATGTAGATGCTTCTACACTTTGAGCTTTTGTTATCAAAGCCAATATGGCAAAAACAACGAGGGTTCTGCGGCACTTTAGTCTTTAGAGTGCCGCAGAACCCTCGTTGCCGAAAACAATGTAGATGCTTCTACACTTTGAGCTTTTGTTATCAAAGCCAATATGGCAAAAACAACGAGGGTTCTGCGGCTAAAGACGTTAGTCTTTAGAGTGCCGCGGAACCCTCCTTGCCGAAAACAATGTAGATGCTTCTACACTTTGATCTTTTGTTATCAAAGCCAATATGGAAAAAAACAACGAGGGTTCTGCGGCTCTCTAAAGATTTTAGTCTTTAGAGTGCCGCGGAACCCTCGTTGCCGAAAACAATGTAGATGCTTCTACACTTTGAGCTTTTGTTATCAAAGCCAATATGGCAAAAACAACGAGGGTTCTGCGGCACTTTAGTCTTTAGAGTGCCGCGGAACCCTCGTTGCCGAAAACAATGTAGATGCTTCTACACTTTGAGCTTTTGTTATCAAAGCCAATATGGCAAAAACAACGAGGGTTCTGCGGCACTTTAGTCTTTAGAGTGCCGCAGAACCCTCGTTGCCGAAAACAATGTAGATGCTTCTACACTTTGAGCTTTTGTTATCAAAGCCAATATGGCAAAAACAACGAGGGTTCTGCGGCACTTTAGTCTTTAGAGTGCCGCAGAACCCTCGTTGCCGAAAACAATGTAGATGCTTCTACACTTTGAGCTTTTGTTATCAAAGCCAATATGGCAAAAACAACGAGGGTTCTGCGGCACTTTAGTCTTTAGAGTGCCGCGGAACCCTCGTTGCCGAAAACAATGTAGATGCTTCTACACTTTGAGCTTTTGTTATCAAAGCCAATATGGCAAAAACAACGAGGGTTCTGCGGCACTTTAGTCTTTAGAGTGCCGAAGAACCCTCGTTGCCGAAAACAATGTAGATGCTTCTACACTTTGAGCTTTTGTTATCAAAGCCAATATGGCAAAAACAACGAGGGTTCCGCGGCTTCTGCGGCACTTTAGTCTTTAGAGTGCCGCAGAACCCTCGTTGCCGAAAACAATGTAGATGCTTCTACACTTTGAGCTTTTGTTATCAAAGCCAATATGGCAAAAACAACGAGGGTTCTGCGGCACTTTAGTCTTCTTTAGAGTGCCGCGGAACCCTCGTTGCCGAAAACAATGTAGATGCTTCTACACTTTGAGCTTTTGTTATCAAAGCCAATATGGCAAAAACAACGAGGGTTCTGCGGCACTTTAGTCTTTAGAGTGCCGCGGAACCCTCGTTGCCGAAAACAATGTAGATGCTTCTACACTTTGAGCTTTTGTTATCAAAGCCAATATGGCAAAAACAACGAGGGTTCTGCGGCACTTTAGTCTTTAGAGTGCCGCAGAACCCTCGTTGCCGAAAACAATGTAGATGCTTCTACACTTTGAGCTTTTGTTATCAAAGCCAATATGGCAAAAACAACGAGGGTTCTGCGGCACTTTAGTCTTTAGAGTGCCGCAGAACCCTCGTTGCCGAAAACAATGTAGATGCTTCTACACTTTGAGCTTTTGTTATCAAAGCCAATATGGCAAAAACAACGAGGGTTCTGCGGCACTTTAGTCTTTAGAGTGCCGCAGAACCCTCGTTGCCGAAAACAATGTAGATGCTTCTACACTTTGAGCTTTTGTTATCAAAGCCAATATGCAAAAACAACGAGGGTTCTGCTACTTTAGTCTTTAGAGTGCCGAGAACCCTCGTTGCCGAAAACAATGTAGATGCTTCTTTTGAGCTTTTGTTATCAAAGCCAATATGGCAAAAACAACGAGGGTTCTGCGGCACTTTAGTCTTTAGAGTGCCGCGGAACCCTCGTTGCCGAAAACAATGTAGATGCTTCTACACTTTGAGCTTTTGTTATCAAAGCCAATATGGCAAAAACAACGAGGGTTCTGCGGCACTTAAAGACTTTTCTTTAGAGTGCCGCAGAACCCTCGTTGCCGAAAACAATGTAGATGCTTCTACACTTTGAGCTTTTGTTATCAAAGCCAATATGGCAAAAACAACGAGGGTTCTGCGGCACTTTAGTCTTTAGAGTGCCGCGGAACCCTCGTTGCCGAAAACAATGTAGATGCTTCTACACTTTGAGCTTTTGTTATCAAAGCCAATATGGCAAAAACAACGAGGGTTCTGCGGCACTTTAGTCTTTAGAGTGCCGCAGAACCCTCGTTGCCGAAAACAATGTAGATGCTTCTACACTTTGAGCTTTTGTTATCAAAGCCAATATGGCAAAAACAACGAGGGTTCTGCGGCACTTTAGTCTTTAGAGTGCCGCAGAACCCTCGTTGCCGAAAACAATGTAGATGCTTCTACACTTTGAGCTTTTGTTATCAAAGCCAATATGGCAAAAACAACGAGGGTTCTGCGGCACTTTAGTCTTTAGAGTGCCGCGGAACCCTCGTTGCCGAAAACAATGTAGATGCTTCTACACTTTGAGCTTTTGTTATCAAAGCCAATATGGCAAAAACAACGAGGGTTCTGCGGCACTTTAGTCTTTAGAGTGCCGCAGAACCCTCGTTGCCGAAAACACTGTAGATGCTTCTACACTTTGAGCTTTTGTTATCAAAGCCAATATGGCAAAAACAACGAGGGTTCTGCGGCACTTTAGTCTTTAGAGTGCCGCAGAACCCTCGTTGCCGAAAACACTGTAGATGCTTCTACACTTTGAGCTTTTGTTATCAAAGCCAATATGGCAAAAACAACGAGGGTTCTGCGGCACTCTAAAGACTTTAGTCTTTAGAGTGCCGCGGAACCCTCGTTGCCGAAAACAATGTAGATGCTTCTACACTTTGAGCTTTTGTTATCAAAGCCAATATGGCAAAAACAACGAGGGTTCTGCGGCACTTTAGTCTTTAGAGTGCCGCAGAACCCTCGTTGCCGAAAACAATGTAGATGCTTCTACACTTTTGAGCTTTTGTTATCAAAGCCAATATGGAACAACGAGGGTTGCGCGGAAAACACTTTAGATGCTTCTACACTTTGAGCTTTTGTTATCAAAGCCAATATGGCAAAAACAACGAGGGTTCTGCGGCACTTTAGTCTTTAGAGTGCCGCGGAACCCTCGTTGCCGAAAACAATGTAGATGCTTCTACACTTTGAGCTTTTGTTATCAAAGCCAATATGGCAAAAACAACGAGGGTTCTGCGGCACTTTAGTCTTTAGAGTGCCGCGGAACCCTCGTTGCCGAAAACAATGTAGATGTTTCTACACTTTGAGCTTTTGTTATCAAAGCCAATATGGCAAAAACAACGAGGGTTCTGCGGCACTTTAGTCTTTAGAGTGCCGCGGAACTCTCGTTGCCGAAAACAATGTAGATGCTTCTACACTTTGAGCTTTTGTTATCAAAGCCAATATGGCAAAAACAACGAGGGTTCTGCGGCACTTTAGTCTTTAGAGTGCCGCAGAACCCTCGTTGCCGAAAACAATGTAGATGCTTCTACACTTTGAGCTTTTGTTATCAAAGCCAATATGGCAAAAACAACGAGGGTTCTTCGGCACTTTAGTCTTTAGAGTGCCGCAGAACCCTCGTTGCCGAAAACAATGTAGATGCTTCTACACTTTGAGCTTTTGTTATCAAAGCCAATATGGCAAAAACAACGAGGGTTCTGCGGCACTTTAGTCTTTAGAGTGCCGAAGAACCCTCGTTGCCGAAAACAATGTAGATGCTTCTACACTTTGAGCTTTTGTTATCAAAGCCAATATGGCAAAAACAACGAGGGTTCTGCGGCACTTTAGTCTTTAGAGTGCCGCAGAACCCTCGTTGCCGAAAACAATGTAGATCCTTCTACACTTTGAGCTTTTGTTATCAAAGCCAATATGGCAAAAACAACGAGGGTTCTGCGGCACTTTAGTCTTTAGAGTGCCACGGAACCCTCGTTGCCGAAAAAAATGTAGATGCTTCTACACTTTGAGCTTTTGTTAACAAAGCCAATATGGCAAAAACAACGAGGGTTCTGCGGCACTTTAGTCTTTAGAGTGCCGCGGAACCCTCGTTGCCGAAAACAATGTAGATGCTTCTACACTTTGAGCTTTTGTTATCAAAGCCAATATGGCAAAAACAACGAGGGTTCTGCGGCACTTTAGTCTTTAGAGTGCCGCAGAACCCTCGTTGCCGAAAACAATGTAGATGCTTCTACACTTTGAGCTTTTGTTATCAAAGCCAATATGGCAAAAACAACGAGGGTTCTGCGGCACTTTAGTCTTTAGAGTGCCGCAGAACCCTCGTTGCCGAAAACAATGTAGATGCTTCTACACTTTGAGCTTTTGTTATCAAAGCCAATATGGCAAAAACAACGAGGGTTCTGCGGCACTTTAGTCTTTAGAGTGCCGCGGAACCCTCGTTGCCGAAAACAATGTAGATGCTTCTACACTTTGAGCTTTTGTTATCAAAGCCAATATGGCAAAAAAAACGAGGGTTCTGCGGCACTTTAGTCTTTAGAGTGCCGGAACCCTCGTTGCCGAAAACAATGTAGATGCTTCTACACTTTGAGCTTTTGTTATCAAAGCCAATATGGCAAAAACAACGAGGGTTCCGCGGCACTGTAAAGACTTTAGTCTTTAGAGTGCCGCGGAACCCTCGTTGCCGAAAACAATGTAGATGCTTCTACACTTTGAGCTTTTGTTATCAAAGCCAATATGGCAAAAACAACGAGGGTTCTGCGGCACTTTAGTCTTTAGAGTGCCGAAGAACCCTCGTTGCCGAAAACAATGTAGATGCTTCTACACTTTGAGCTTTTGTTATCAAAGCCAATATGGCAAAAACAACGAGGGTTCTGCGGCACTTTAGTCTTTAGAGTGCCGCAGAACCCTCGTTGCCTAAAACAATGTAGATGCTTCTACACTTTGAGCTTTTGTTATCAAAGCCAATATGGCAAAAACAACGAGGGTTCTGCGGCACTTTAGTCTTTAGAGTGCCGCGGAACCCTCGTTGCCGAAAACAATGTAGATGCTTCTACACTTTGAGCTTTTGTTATCAAAGCCAATATGGCAAAAACAACGAGGGTTCTGCGGCACTTTAGTCTTTAGAGTGCCGCAGAACCCTCGTTGCCGAAAACAATGTAGATGCTTCTACACTTTGAGCTTTTGTTATCAAAGCCAATATGGCAAAAACAACGAGGGTTCTGAGGCACTTTAGTCTTTAGAGTGCCGCAGAACCCTCGTTGCCGAAAACAATGTAGATGCTTCTACACTTTGAGCTTTTGTTATCAAAGCCAATATGGCAAAAACAACGAGGGTTCTTCGGCACTTTAGTCTTTAGAGTGCCGCAGAACCCTCGTTGCCGAAAACAATGTAGATGCTTCTACACTTTGAGCTTTTGTTATCAAAGCCAATATGGCAAAAACAACGAGGGTTCTGCGGCACTTTAGTCTTTAGAGTGCCGCGGAACCCTCGTTGCCGAAAACAATGTAGATGCTTCTACACTTTGAGCTTTTGTTATCAAAGCCAATATGGCAAAAACAACGAGGGTTCTGCGGCACTCTTTAGTCTTTAGAGTGCCGCAGAACCCTCGTTGCCGAAAACAATGTAGATGCTTCTACACTTTGAGCTTTTGTTATCAAAGCCAATATGGCAAAAACAACGAGGGTTCTGCGGCACTTTAGTCTTTAGAGTGCCGCAGAACCCTCGTTGCCAAAAACAATGTAGATGCTTCTACACTTTGAGCTTTTGTTATCAAAGCCAATATGGCAAAAACAACGAGGGTTCTTCGGCACTTTAGTCTTTAGAGTGCCGCAGAACCCTCGTTGCCGAAAACAATGTAGATGCTTCTACACTTTGAGCTTTTGTTATCAAAGCCAATATGGCAAAAACAACGAGGGTTCTGCGGCACTTTACTTCTTTAGAGTGCCGCGGAACCCTCGTTGCCGAAAACAATGTAGATGCTTCTACACTTTGAGCTTTTGTTATCAAAGCCAATATGGCAAAAACAACGAGGGTTCTGCGGCACTCTAAAGACTTTAGTCTTTAGAGTGCCGCGGAACCCTCGTTGCCAAAACAATGTAGATGCTTCTACACTTTGAGCTTTTGTTATCAAAGCCAATATGGCAAAAACAACGAGGGTTCTGCGGCACTTTAGTCTTTAGAGTGCCGAAGAACCCTCGTTGCCGAAAACAATGTAGATGCTTCTACACTTTGAGCTTTTGTTATCAAAGCCAATATGGCAAAAACAACGAGGGTTCTGCGGCACTCTTTAGTCTTTAGAGTGCCGCGGAACCCTCGTTGCCGAAAACAATGTAGATGCTTCTACACTTTGAGCTTTTGTTATCAAAGCCAATATGGCAAAAACAACGAGGGTTCTGCGGCACTTTAGTCTTTAGAGTGCCGCGGAACCCTCGTTGCCGAAAACAATGTAGATGCTTCTACACTTTGAGCTTTTGTTATCAAAGCCAATATGGCAAAAACAACGAGGGTTCTGCGGCACTTTAGTCTTTAGAGTGCCGCAGAACCCTCGTTGCCGAAAACACTGTAGATGCTTCTACACTTTGAGCTTTTGTTATCAAAGCCAATATGGCAAAAACAACGAGGGTTCCGCGGCACTTTAGTCTTTAGAGTGCCGCAGAACCCTCGTTGCCGAAAACAATGTAGATGCTTCTACACTTTGAGCTTTTGTTATCAAAGCCAATATGGCAAAAACAACGAGGGTTCTGCGGCACTTTAGTCTTTAGAGTGCCGAAGAACCCTCGTTGCCGAAAACAATGTAGATGCTTCTACACTTTGAGCTTTTGTTATCAAAGCCAATATGGCAAAAACAACGAGGGTTCTGCGGCACTTTAGTCTTTAGAGTGCCGCAGAACCCTCGTTGCCGAAAACAATGTAGATGCTTCTACACTTTGAGCTTTTGTTATCAAAGCCAATATGGCAAAAACAACGAGGGTTCTGCGGCACTTTAGTCTTTAGAGTGCCACGGAACCCTCGTTGCCGAAAACAATGTAGATGCTTCTACACTTTGAGCTTTTGTTATCAAAGCCAATATGGCAAAAACAACGAGGGTTCTGCGGCACTTTAGTCTTTAGAGTGCCGCAGAACCCTCGTTGCCGAAAACAATGTAGATGCTTCTACACTTCCACCTTTTAAAAGTAATGTAACAAAAATAACAGGGTTCTACGGCACTTTATTCTTTAGGGTGCCGCAGAACCCTCGTTATAGCTTCTGTAGATGCTTCTACACTTTGAGAGCTTTTGTTAACAAAGCCAATATAGCCAAAAACAACGAGGGTTCTGCGACGCCTGTTCTTTAGAGTGCCGCAGAACCCCGATACCAGCTACCTGTAAGATGCTTCTACATTTTGAGCTTTATAACCAATATGACAAAACAACGAGGTTCTTCGGCACTTTGGTCTTTAGAGTGCCGCAAGAGCCACGTTGCCAGATGCTTCTACACTTTGAGCTTTATTCAACAAAGCCAATATGGCAAAAACAATGTGGGTTCCCGCAGCCTCTAAAGACTTTTTAGTCTTTAGAGAGCCGTGGAACCTCGTTGCCGAAAACAATGTAGATCCTTCTACACTTTGAGCTTTTGTTATCAAAGCCAATATGGCAAAAACAACGAGGGTTCCACGGTACTCTAAAGACTAAAGTGCCGCAGAACGCTCGTTTTTTTTTTGAGCTTTTGTTAACAAAGCCAATATGGGCTTTGTTAACAAAGCCAATATGAACAACGAGGGTTCCGCGGTACTCTAAAGACTAAAGTGCCGCAGAAACCTAGTTGTTTTTTTGAGCTTTTGTTAACAAAGCCAATATGGCAAAAACAACGAGGGTTCGCTGCACTCTAAAGACTAAAGTCTTTAGAGTGTCGGAACCTCGTTGCCAAGAACAATGTAGATGCTTCTACACTTTGAGCTTTTTTTATCAAAGCCAATATGGCAAAACAAGGAGGGTTCTGCGGCACTTAGTCTTTAGAGTGCCACGGAACCCTCATTGCTGAAAACAATGTTGATGTTTCTACACTATGAGCTTTTGTTAACAAAGCCAACATGGCAAAAAGAACGAGGGTTCTGCGGCACTTTAGTCTGTAGAGTGCCGCGGAACCCTCGTTGCCGAAAACAATGTAGATGCTTCTACACTTTCACCTTTCGTTATCAAAGCCAATATGGCAAAACAAGGAGGGTTCTGCGGCACTTTAGTCTTTAGAGTGCCGCAGAACCCTCGTTGCCGAAAACACTGTAGATGCTTCTACATTTTGAGCTTTTGTTATCAAAGCCAATATGGCAAAAACAACGAGGGTTCTTCGGCACTTTAGTCTTTAGAGTGCCGCAGAACCCTCGTTGCCGAAAACACTGTAGATGCTTCTACACTTTGAGCTTTTGTTATCAAAGCCAATATGGCAAAAACAACGAGGGTTCCGCGGCACTTTAGTCTTTAGCGTGCCGAAGAACCCTCGTTGCCGAAAACAATGCAGAAGCTTCTATACTTTTAGCTTTTGTTATCAAAGCCAACATGGCAAAAACAACGAGGCTTCTGCGGCACTTTACTCTTTAGAGTGCCGCAGAACCCTCGTTGCCTAAAACAATGTAGGTGCTTCTACACTTTGAGCTTTTGTTATCAAAGCCAATATGGCAAAAACAACGAGGGTTCTGCGGCACTTTAGTCTTTAGAGTGCCACGGAAGCCTCGTTGCCGAAAACAATGTTGATGCATCTACACTATGAGCTTTTGTTATCAAAGCCAATATGGCAAAACAACGAGGGTTCTGCGGCACTTTAGTCTTTAGAGTGCCACGGAACCCTCATTGCTGAAAACAATGTTGATGTTTCTACACTATGAACTTTTGTTAACAAAGCCAACATGGCAAAAATAACGAGGGTTCTGCGGCACTTTAGTCTTTAGAGTGCCGCGGAACCCTCGTTGCCGAAAACAATGTAGATGCTTCTACACTTTCACCTTTCGTTATCAAAGCCAATATGGCAAAAACAAGGAGGGTTGTGCGGCACTTTAGTCTTTAGAGTGCCGCAGAACCCTCGTTGCCGAAAACACTGTAGATGCTTCTACATTTTGAGCTTTTGTTATCAAAGCCAATATGGCAAAAACAACGAGGGTTCTTCGGCACTTTAGTCTTTAGAGTGCCGCAGAACCCTCGTTGCCGAAAACACTGTAGATGCTTCTACACTTTGAGCTTTTGTTATCAAAGCCAATATGGAAAAAAACAACGAGGGTTCCGCGGCACTTTAGTCTTTAGCGTGCCGAAGAACCCTCGTTGCCGAAAACAATGCAGAAGCTTCTATACTTTTAGCTTTTGTTATCAAAGCCAACATGGCAAAAACAACGAGGCTTCTGCGGCACTTTACTCTTTAGAGTGCCGCAGAACCCTCGTTGCCTAAAACAATGTAGGTGCTTTCTACACTTTGAGCTTTTGTTATCAAAGCCAATATGGCAAAAACAACGAGGGTTTTGCGGCACTTTAGTCTTTAGAGTGCCACGGAAGCCTCATTGCAGAAAACAATGTTGATGCATCTACACTATGAGCATTTGTTATCAAAGCCAATATGGCAAAAACAACGAGGGTTCTGCGGCACTTTAGTCTTTAGAGTGCCGCGGAACCCTCGTTGCCGAAAACAATGTAGATGATTCTACACTTTCAGCTTTTGTTATCAAAGACAATCAGGCAAAAAAAAGAGGGTTCTGCGGCACTTTAGTCTTTAGAGTGCCGAAGAACCCTCGTTGCCGAAAACAATTTAGTTGCTTCTACACTTTGAGCTTTTGTTATCAAAGCCAATATGGCAAAAACAACGAGGGTTCCGCGGCACTTTAGTCTTTAGCGTACCGAAGTACCCTCGTTGCCGAAAACAATGCAGAAGCTTCTATACTTTTAGCTTTTGTTATCAAAGCCAACATGGCAAAAAAAACGAGGCTTCTGCGGCACTTTGCTCTTTAGAGTGCCGCAGAACCCTCGTTGCCTAAAACAATGTAGGTGCTTCTACACTTTGAGCTTTTGTTATCAAAGCCAATATGGCAAAAACAACGAGGGTTTGCGGCACTTTAGTCTTTAGAGTGCTGCGGAACCCTCGTTGCCGAAAACAATGAAGATGCTTCTACACTTTCACCTTTTGTTATCAAAGCCAATATGGCAAAAACAACGAGGGTTCTGCGGCACTCTAGTCTTTAGAGTTCCGCAGAACCCTCGTTGCCGAAAACAAACTAGATGCTTCTACACTTTGAGCTTTTGTTATCAAAGCCAATAAGGCAAAAACCACGAGGGTTCTGAGGCACTTTAGTCTTTAGAGTGCCGCAGAACCCTCGTTGCCGAAAACAATGCAGAAGCTTCTATACTTTGAGCTTTTGTTATCAAAGCCAATATGGCAAAAACAACGAGGGTTCTTCGGCACTTTACTCCTTAGAGTTCCGCGGAACCCTCGTTGCCGAAAACAATGAAGATGCTTCTACTCTTTGAGCTTTTGTTATCAAAGCCAATATGGCAATACCAACGAGGGTTCTGGGGCACTTTACTTTTTAGAGTGTTGCGGAACCCTCGTTGACGAAAACAATGTAGATGCTTCTACACTTTGAGCTTTTGTTATCAAAGACAATATGGCAAAACAACGAGGGTTCATCGCGGCACTCTAAAGACTTTAGTCTTTAGAGAGCCGCGGAACCGTCGTTGCCAAAAACAATGTAGATGCTTCTACACTTTGAGCTTTTGTAATCAAAGCCAATATGGCAAAAACAACGAGGGTTCTGCGGCACTTTAGTCTTTGGAGTGCCGAAGAACCTCGTTGCCGAAAACAATGTAGATACTTCAACACTTTGAGCTTTTGTTATCAAAGCCAATATGGCAAAAACAACGAGGCTTCTACGGCACTTTACTCTTTAGAGTGCCGCAGAACCCTCGTTGCCTAAAACAATGTAGATGCTTCTACACTTTGAGCTTTTGTTATCAAAGCCAATATAGCAAAAACAACGCGGGTTCTGCGGAACTTTAGTCTTTAGAGTGCCACGGAACCCTCGTTGCCGAAAACAATCTAGATGCTTCTACACCTTGAGCTTTTGTTATCAAAGCCAATATGGCAAAAACTACGAGGGTTCTTCGGCACTTTAGTCTTCAGAGTGCCGCGGAACTCTCGTTGCCGAAAACAATGCAGATGCTTCTACGCTTTGAGCTTTTGTTATCAAAACCAATATGGCAATAACAACGAGGTTTCTGTGGCACTTTAATTTTTAGAGTGTCGCGGAACCCTCGTTGACAAAAAAAATGTAGATGCTTTTGCACTTTGAGCTTTTGTTATCAAGGCCAATATGGCAAAAACAACGAGGGTTCTTCGGCACTTTAGTCTTTAGAGTGCCGAGGAACCCTCGTTGCTGAAAAAACTGTAGATTCTTCTACACTTTGAGCTTTTGTTATCACAGCCAATATGGCAAAGACAACGAGGGTTCCGCGGCACTGTAAAGACATTAGTCTTTAGAGTGCCGCTGAACCCTCGTTGCCGAAAACAATGTAGATGCTTTTACACTTTCAGCTTTTGTTATCAAAGCCAATATGGCAAAAACAACGAGGGTTCCGCGGCACTGTAAAGACTTTAGTCGTTAGAGCGCCGCGGAACCCTCGTTGCCGAAAACACTGTAGATGCTTCTACACTTTGTGCGTTTGTTATTAAAGCCAATATGGCAAAAACAACGAGGGTTCTGAGGCACTTTAGTCTTTAGAGTGCCGCAGAACCCCTCGTTGCCGAAAACAATGCAGAAGCTTCTATACTTTGAGCTTTTGTTATCAAAGCCAATATTGTAAAAACAACGAGGGTTCTGCGGCACTTTAGTCTTTAGAGTGCCTCACAACCCTCGTTGCCAAAAACAATCTAGATGCTTCTACACCTTGAGCTTTTGTTATCAAAGCCAATATGGCAACAACAACGAGGGTTTTGAGGCACTTTAGTCTTTAGAGTGTCGCAGAGCCCTCGTTGCCGAAAACAATGCAGAAGCTTCTATACTTTGAGCTTTTGTTATCACAGCCAATATGGAAAAAACAACGAGGGTTCTGCGGCACTTTAGTCTTTAGAGTGCCGAAGAACCCTCGTTGCCTAAAACAATGTAGATGCTTCTACACTTTGAGCTTTTGTTATCAAAGCCAATATAGCAAAAACAACGAGGGTTCTGCGGCACTTTAGTCTTTAGAGTGCCACGGAACCCTGATTGCCGAAAACAATGTTGATGCATCTACACTATGAGCTTTTGTTATCAAAGCCAGTATGGCAAAAACAACGAGGTTTCTGCGGAACATTAGTCTTTAGAGTACCGCGGAACCCTAGTTGCCGAAAACAATGTAGATGCTTCTACACTTTCACCTTTTGTTATCAAAGCCAATATGGCAAAAACAACGAGGGTTCTGCGGCACTTTAGTCTTTAGAGTGCCACGGAACCCTGATTGCCGAAAACAATGTTGATGCATCTACACTATGAGCTTTTGTTATCAAAGCCAGTACGGCAAAAACAACGAGTGTTCTGCGGAACTTTAGTCTTTAGAGTGCCACAGAACCCTCGCTGCCGAAAACAATCTAGATGCTTCTACACCTTGAGCTTTTGTTATCGAAGCCAATATTGCAAAAACAACAAGGGTTCTGAGGCACTTTAGTCTTTAGAGTGCCACGGAACCCTCATTGCCGAAAACAATGTAGATGCATCTACACTATGAGCTTTTGTTATCAAAGCCAATATGGCAAAAACAACGAGGGTTCTGAGGCACTTTAGTCTTTAGAGTGCCGCAGAACCCTCGTTTGAAAACAATGCAGAAGCTTCTATACTTTGAGCTTTTGTTATCACAGCCAATATTGTAAAAACAACGAGGGTTCTGCGGCACTTTAGTCTTTAGAGTGCCTCACAACCCTCGTTGCCAAAAACAATCTAGATGCTTCTACACTTTGAGCTTTTGTTATCAAAGCCAATATGGCAAAGACAACGAGGGTTCCGCGGCCCAGTAAAGACATTAGTCTTTATAGTGCCGCGGAACCCTCTTTTCCGAAAACAATGTAGATGCTTCTACACTTTCAGCTTTTGTTATCAAAGCCAATAAGACAAAAAAAGAGGGTTCTGCGGCACTTTAGTCTTTAGAGTGCCGAAGAACCCTCGTTGCCGAAAACAATGTAGATGCTTCTACACTTTGAGCTTTTGTTATCAAAGCCAATATGGCAAAAACAACGAGGTTCCGCGGCACTCTAAAGACTTTAGTCTTTAGAGTGCCGAAGAACCCTCGTTGCCGAAAACAATGTAGATGCTTCTACACATTGAGCTTTGGTTATCAAAGCCAATATGGCAAAAACAACGAGGCTTCTACGGCACTTTACTCTTTAGAGTGCCGCAGAACCCTCGTTGCATAAAACAATGTAGATGCTTCTACACTTTGAGCTTTTGTTATCAAAGCCAATATAGCAAAAACAACGAGGGTTCTGCGGCACTTTAGTCTTTAGAGTGCCACGGAACCCTGATTGCCGAAAACAATGTTGATGCATCTACACTATGAGCTTTTGTTATCAAAGCAAATATGGCAAAAATAACGAGGGTTCTTCGGCACTTTAGTCTTTAGAGTGCGCGGAACCCTCGTTGCCGAAAACAATGCAGAAGCTTCTATACTTTGAGCTTTTGTTATCAAAGCCAATATGGCAAAAACAACGAGGGTTCTTCGGCACTTTAGTCTTCAGAGTGCCGCGGAACCCTCGTTGCCGAAAACAATGCAGATGCTTCTACACTTTGAGCTTTTGTTATCAAAGCCAATATGGCAATAACAACGAGGTTTCTGTGGCACTTTAGTTTTTAGAGTGTCGCGGAACCCTCGTTGACGAAAACAATGTAGATGCTTCTACACTATGAGCTTTTGTTAACAAAGCCAATATGGCAAAAACAACGAGGGTTCTGCGGCACTTTAGTCTTTAGAGTGCCGCAGAACCCTCGTTGCCGAAAACACTGTAGATGCTTCTACATTTTGAGCTTTTGTTATCAAAGCCAGTATGTCAAAAACAACGAGGGTTCTGAGGCACTTTAGTCTTTAGAGTGCCACGGAACCCTCATTGCCGAAGACAATGTTGATGCATCTACACTATGAGCTTTTGTTATCTAAGCCAATATGGCAAAAACAACGAGGCTTCTGCGGCACTTTAGTCTTTAGAGTGCCGCAGAACCCTCGTTGCCTAAAACAATGTAGGTGCTTCTACACTTTGAGCTTTTGTTATCAAAGCCAATATGGCAAAAACAACGAGGGTTCTGCGGCACTTTAGTCTTTAGAGTGCCACGGAACCCTCATTGCCGAAAACAATGTTGATGCATCTACACTATGAGCTTTTGTTATCAAAGCAAATATGGCAAAAACAACGAGGGTTCTGCGGCACTTTAGTCTTTAGAGTGCTGCGGAACCCTCGTTGCCGAAAACAATGAAGATGCTTCTACACTTTCACCTTTTGTTATCAAAGCCAATATGGCAAAAACAACGAGGGTTCTGCGGCACTCTAGTCTTTAGAGTGCCGCAGAACCCTCGTTGCCGAAAACAATCTAGATGCTTCTACACCTTGAGCTTTTGTTATCAAAGCCAATATGGCAAAAACAACGAGGGTTCTGAGGCACTTTAGTCTTTAGAGTGCCGCTGAACCCTCGTTGCCGAAAACAATGCAGAAGCTTCTATACTTTGAGCTTTTCTATTATCAAAGCCAATATGGATAAAAACAACGAGGGTTCTTCGGCACTTTAGTCTTCAGAGTGCCGCGGAACCCTCGTTGCCGAAAACAATGCAGATGCTTCTACACTTTGAGCTTTTGTTATCAAAGCCAATATGGCAATAACAACGAGGGTTCTGCGTCACTTTAGTCTATAGAGTGCCGAGGAACCCTCGTTGCTGAAAACAATGTAGATGCTTCTACACTTTGAGCTTTTGTTATCAAAGCCAATATGGCAAAAACAACGAGGGTTCCGCGGCACTGTAAAGACATTAGTCTTTAGAGTGCCGCGGAACCCTCGTTGCCGAAAACAATGTAGATGCTTCTACACTTTGAGCTTTTGTTATCAAAGCCAATATGGCAAAAACCACGAGGGTTCTGCGGCACTTTAGTCTTTAGAGTGCGCAGAACCCTCGTTGCCGAAAACAATGTAGATGCTTCTACACTTTGAGCTTTTGTTATCAAAGCCAATATGGCAAAAACAACAAGGATTCTGCGGCACTTTAGTCTTTAGAGTGCTGAAGAACCCTCGTTGCCGAAAACAATGTAGGTGCTTCTACTCTTTGAGCTTTTGTTATCAAAGCCAATATGGCAAAAACAACGAGGCTTCTGCGGCACTTTACTCTTTAGAGTGCCGCAGAACCCTCGTTGCCTAAAACAATGTAGATGCTTCTACACTTTGAGCTTTTGTTATCAAAGCCAATATGGCAAAAACAACGAGGGTTCTGCAGCACTTTAGTCTTTAGAGTGCCACGGAACCCTCATTGCCGAAAACAATGTTGATGTTTCTACACTATGAGCTTTTGTTAACAAAGCCAATATGGCAAAAACAACGAGGGTTCTGCGGCACTTTAGTCTTTAGAGTGCCGCAGAACCCTCGTTGCCGAAAACAATGTTGATGTTTCTACACTTTGCGCTTTTGTTATCAAAGCCAATATGGCAAAAACAACGAGGCTTCTGCGGCACTTTAGTCTTTAGAGTGCCGAAGAACTCTCGTTGCCTAAAACAATGTAGATGCTTCTACACTTTGAGCTTTTGTTATCAAAGCCAATATGGCAAAAACAACGAGGGTTCTGCGGCACTTTAGTCTTTAGAGTGCCACGGAACCCTCATTGCCGAAAACAATGTAGATGCTTCTACACTTTGAGCTTTTGTTATCAAAGCCAATATGGCAAAAACAACGAGGGTTCTGCGGCACTTTAGTCTTTAGAGTGCCGCGGAACCCTCGTTGCCGAAAACAATGTAGATGCTTCTACACTTTGAGCTTTTGTTATCAAAGCCAATATGGCAAAAACAACGAGGGTTCCGCGGCACTTTAGTCTTTAGAGTGCCGCGGAACCCTCGTTGCCGAAAACAATGTAGATGCTTCTACACTTTGAGCTTTTGTTATCAAAGCCAATATGGCAAAAACAACGAGGCTTCTGCGGCACTTTACTCTTTAGAGTGCCGCAGAACCCTCGTTGCCTAAAACAATGTAGATGCTTCTACACTTTGAGCTTTTGTTATCAAAGCCAATATGGCAAAAACAACGAGGGTTCTGCGGCACTTTAGTCTTTAGAGTGCCACGGAACCCTCATTGCCGAAAACAATGTTGATGTTTCTACACTATGAGCTTTTGTTAACAAAGCCAATATGGCAAAAACAACGAGGGTTCTGCGGCACTTTAGTCTTTAGAGTGCCGCAGAACCCTCGTTGCCGAAAACACTGTAGATGCTTCTACACTTTGAGATTTTGTTATCAAAGCCAATATGGCAAAAACAACGAGGGTTCTTCGGCACTTTAGTCTTTAGAGTGCCGCAGAACCCTCGTTGCCGAAAACACTGTAGATGCTTCTACACTTTGAGCTTTTGTTATCAAAGCCAATATGGCAAAAACAACGAGGGTTCCGCGGCACTCTAAAGACTTTAGTGTTTAGAGAGCCGCGGAACCCTCGTTGCCGAAAACAATGTAGATGCTTCTACACTTTGAGCTTTTGTTATCAAAGCCAATATGGCAAAAACAACCAGGGTTCAGCGGCTCTCTAAAGACTTTAGTCTTTAGAGTCCCGCGGAACCCTCGTTGCCAAGAACAATGTAGATGCTTCTACACTTTGAGCTTTTGTTATCAAAGCCAATATGGCAAAAACAACGAGGGTTCTGCGGCACTTTAGTTTTTAGAGTGCCGAAGATCCCTCGTTGCCGAAAACAATGTAGATGCTTCTACACTTTGAGCTTTTGTTATCAAAGCCAATATGGCAAAATCAACGATTCTTCTGCGGCACTTTACTTTTTAGAGTGCCGCAGAACCCTCGTTGCCGAAAACAATGTAGATGCTTCTACACCTTGAGCTTTTGTTATCAAAGCCAATATGGCAACAACAACGAGGGTGGTGAGGCACTTTAGTCTTTAGAGTGCCGCAGAGCCCTCGTTGCCGAAAACAATGCAGAAGCTTCTATACTTTGAGCTTTTGTTATCAAAGCCAATATGGCAAAAACAACGAGGGTTCGTCGGCACTTTAGTCTTTAGAGTGCCGCAGAACCCTCGTTGCCGAAAACAATGTAGATGCTTCTACACTTTGAGCTTTTGTTATCAAAGCCAATATGGGAAAAACAAAGAGGGTTCTGCGGCACTTTAGTCTTTAGAGTGCCGAAGAACCCTCGTTGCCGAAAAAACTGTAGATGCTTCTACACTTTGAGCTTTTGTTATCAAAGCCAATATGGCAAAAACAACGAGGGTTCTGCGGCACTTTAGTCTTTAGAGTGCCACAGAACCCTCGTTGCCGAAAACAATCTAGATGCTTCTACACTTTGAGCTTTTGTTATCAAAGCCAATATGGCAAAAACAACGAGGGTTCTGCGGCACTTTAGTCTTTAGAGTGCCACGGAACCCTCATTGCCGAAAACAATGTTGATGCTTCTACACTTTGAGCTTTTGTTATCAAAGCCAATATGGCAAAAACAACGAGGCTTCTGCGGCACTTTAGTGTTTAGAGTGCCGAGGAACCCTCGTTGCTGAAAACAGTGTAGATTCTTCTACACTTTGAGCTTTTGTTATCAAAGCCAATATGGCAAAGACAACGAGGGTTCCGCGGCACTGTAAAGACTTTAGTCTTTAGAGTGCCGCTGAACCCTCGTTGCCGAAAACAATGTAGATGATTCTACACTTTGAGCTTTTGTTATCAAAGCCAATATGGCAAAAACAACGAGGGTTCTGCGGCACTTTAGTCTTTAGAGTGACTCGGAACCCTCGTTGCCGAAAACAATGTAGATGCTTCTACACTTTGAGCTTTTGTTATCAAAGCCAATATGGCAAAAACAACGAGGCTTCTGCGGCACTTTACTCTTTAGACTGCCGCAGAACCCTCGTTGCCTAAAACAATGTAGATGCTTCTGCACTTTGAGCTTTTGTTATCAAAGCCAATATGGCAAAAACAACGAGGGTTCTGCGGCACTTTAGTCTTTAGAGTGCCACGGAACCCTCATTGCCGAAAACAATGTTCATGCTTCTACACTATGAGCTTTTGTTATCAAAGCCAATATGGCAAAAACAACGAGGGTTCTGCGGCACTTTAGTCTTTAGAGTGCCACAGAACCCTCGTTGCCGAAAACACTGTAGATGCTTCTACACTTTGAGCTTTTGTTATCAAAGCCAATATGGCAAAACAAAGAGGGTTCTGCAGCACTTTAGTCTTTAGAGTGCCGAAGAACCCTCGTTGCCGAAAACAATGTAGATGCTTCTACACTTTGAGCTTTTGTTATCAAAGCCAATATGGCAAAAACAACGAGGGTTCCGCGGCACTCTAAAGACTTTAGTCTTTAGAGAGCCGCGGAACCCTCGTTGCCGAAAACAATGTAGATGCTTCTACACTTTGAGCTTTTGTTATCAAAGCCAATATGGCAAAAACAACGAGGGTTCCGCGGCACTCTAAAGACTTTAGTCTTTAGAGTGCCGCGGGAACCCTCGTTGCCGAAAACAATGTAGATGCTTCTACACTTTGAGCTTTTGTTATCAAAGCCAATATGGCAAAAACAACCAGGGTTCCGCGGCTCTCTAAAGACTTTAGTCTTTAGAGTGCCGCGGAACCCTCGTTGCCAAGAACAATGTAGATGCTTCTACACTTTGAGCTTTTGTTATCAAAGCCAATATGGCAAAAACAACGAGGGTTCTGCGGCACTTTAGTCTTTAGAGTGCCGAAGAACCCTCGTTGCCGAAAACAATGTAGATGCTTCTACACTTTGAGCTTTTGTTATCAAAGCCAATATGGCAAAAACAACGAGGGTTCTTCGGCACTTTAGTCTTTAGAGTGCCGCAGAACCCTCGTTGCCGAAAACAATGTAGATGCTTCTACACTTTGAGCTTTTGTTATCAAAGCCAATATGGCAAAAACAACGAGGGTTCTGCGGCACTTTAGTCTTTAGAGTGCCGAAGAACCCTCGTTGCCAAAAACAATGTAGATGCTTCTACACTTTGAGCTTTTGTTATCAAAGCCAATATGGCAAAAACAACGAGGGTTCCGCGGCTAAAGACTTTAGTCTTTAGAGAGCCGCGGAACCGTCGTTACCGAAAACAATGTAGATGCTTCTACACTTTGAGCTTTTGTTATCAAAGCCAATATGGCAAAAACAACGAGGGTTCTGCGGCACTTTAGTCTTTAGAGTGCCGAAGAACCCTCGTTGCCGAAAAACTGTAGATGCTTCTACACTTTGAGCTTTTGTTATCAAAGCCAATATGGCAAAAACAACCAGGGTTCCGCGGCTCTCTAAAGACTTTAGTCTTTAGAGTGCCGCGGAACCCTCGTTGCCAAAAACAATGTAGATGCTTCTACACTTTGAGCTTTTGTTATCAAAGCCAATATGGCAAAAACAACGAGGGTTCTGCGGCACTTTAGTCTTTAGAGTGCCGAAGAACCCTCGTTGCCGTAAACAATGTAGATGCTTCTACACTTTGAGCTTTTGTTATCAAAGCCAATATGGCAAAAACAACGAGGCTTCTGCGGCACTTTACTCTTTAGAGTGCCGCAGAACCCTCGTTGCCTAAAACAATGTAGATGCTTCTACACTTTGAGCTTTTGTTATCAAAGCCAATATGGCAAAAACAACGAGGGTTCTGCGGCACTTTAGTCTTTAGAGTGCCGCGGAACCCTCGTTGCCGAAAACAATGTAGATGCTTCTACACTTTGAGCTTTTGTTATCAAAGCCAATATGGCAAAAACAACGAGGGTTCTGCGGCACTTTAGTCTTTAGAGTGCCGCAGAACCCTCGTTGCCGAAAACAATGTAGATGCTTCTACACTTTGAGCTTTTGTTATCAAAGCCAATATGGCAAAAACAACGAGGGTTCTGCGGCACTTTAGTCTTTAGAGTGCCGCGGAACCCTCGTTGCCGAAAACACTGTAGATGCTTCTACACTTTGAGCTTTTGTTATCAAAGCCAATATGGCAAAAACAACGAGGGTTCTGCGGCACTTTAGTCTTTAGAGTGCCACGGAACCCTCATTGCCGAAAACAATGTAGATGCTTCTACACTTTGAGCTTTTGTTATCAGGGCCAATATGGCAAAAACAACGAGGGTTCTGCGGCACTTTAGTCTTTAGAGTGCCGCGGAACCCTGTTGCCGAAAACAATGTAGATGCTTCTACACTTTGCGCTTTTGTTATCAAAGCCAATATGGCAAAAACAACGAGGGTTCTGCGGCACTTTAGTCTTTAGAGTGCCAGAGAACCCTCGTTGCCGAAAACACTGTAGATGCTTCTACATTTTGAGCTTTTGTTATCAAAGCCAATATGGCAAAAACAACGAGGGTTCTTCGGCACTGTAGTCTTTAGAGTGCCGCAGAACCCGCGTTGCTGAAAACACTGTAGATGCTTCTACACTTTCACCTTTCGTTATCAAAGCCAATATGGCAAAAACAACGAGGGTTCTGCGGCACTTTAGGCTTTAGAGTGCCGCAGGACCCTCGTTGCCGAAAGCACTGTAGATGCTTCTACACTTTGAGCTTTTGTTATCAAAGCCAATATAGCAAAAACAAGGAGGGTTCTGCGGCACTTTAGTCTTTAGAGTGCCACGGAACCCTCCTTGCCGAAAACAATGTAGATGCTTCTACACTTTGAGCTTTTGTTATCAAAGCCAATATGGCAAAAACAACGAGGGTTCTGCGGCACTTTAGTCTTTAGAGTGCCACGGAACCCTCATTGCCGAAAACAATGTTGATGTTTCTACACTATGAGCTTTTGTTATCAAAGCCAATATGGCAAAAACAACGAGGGTTCTGCGGCACTTTAGTCTTTAGAGTGCCGCGGAACCCTCGTTGCCGAAAACAATGTAGATGCTTCTACACTTTCACCTTTTGTTATCAAAGCCAATATGGCAAAAACAACGAGGGTTCTGCGGCACTTTAGTCTTTAGAGTGCCACAGAACCCTCGTTGCCGAAAACACTGTAGATGCTTCTACATTTTGAGCTTTTGTTATCAAAGCCAATATGGCAAAAACAACGAGGGTTCTTCGGCACTTTAGTCTTTAGAGTGCCACAGAACCCTCGTTGCCGAAAACACTGTAGATGCTTCTACACTTTGAGCTTTTGTTATCAAAGCCAATATGGCAAAAACAACAAGGGTTCCGCGGCACTCTAAAGACTTTAGTCTTTAGAGAGCCGCGGAACCCTCGTTGCCGAAAACAATCTAGATGCTTCTACACTTTGAGCTTTTGTTATCAAAGCCAATATGGCAAAAACAACGAGGGTTCTGCGGCACTTTAGTCTTTAGAGTGCCGAAGAACCCTCGTTGCCGAAAACAATGTAGGTGCTTCTACATTTTGAGCTTTTGTTATCAAAGCCAATATGGCAAAAACAACGAGGGTTCTGCGGCACTTTAGTCTTTAGAGTGCCGCAGAACCCTCGTTGCGAAAACAATGTAGATGCTTCTACACTTTGAGCTTTTGTTATCAAAGCCAATATGGCAAAAACAACGAGGCTTCTGCGGCACTTTACTCTTTAGAGTGCCGCAGAACCCTCGTTGCCTAAAACAATGTAGATGCTTCTACACTTTGAGCTTTTGTTATCAAAGCCAATATGGCAAAAACAACGAGGCTTCTGCGGAACTTTACTCTTTAGTGTGCCGCAGAACCCACGTTGCCTAAAATATTGTAGATGCTTCTACACTTTGAGCTTTTGTTATCAAAGCCAATATGGCAAAAACAACGAGGGTTCCGCGGCACTTTAGTCTTTAGAGTGCCGCAGAACCCTCGTTGCCGAAAACAATGTAGATGCTTCTACACTTTGAGCTTTTGTTATCAAAGCCAATATGGCAAAAACAACGAGGGATCCGCGGCACTGTAAAGACTTTAGTCTTTAGAGCGCCGCGGAACCCTTGTTGCCAAAAACAATGTAGATGCTTCTACACTTTGAGCTTTTGTAATCAAAGCCAATATGGCAAAAACAACGAGGGTTCCGCGGCACTGTACAGACTTTAGTCTTTAGAGTGCCGCGGAACCCTCGTTGCCAAAACAATGTAGATGCTTCTACACTTTGAGCTTTTGTTATCAAAGCCAATATGGCAAAAACAACGAGGGCTCTGCGGCACTTTAGTCTTTAGAGTGCCGCAGAACCCTCGTTGCCGAAAACAATGTAGATGCTTCTACACTTTGAGCTTTTGTTATCAAAGCCAATATGGCAAAAACAACGAGGCTTCTACGGCACTTTACTCTTTAGAGTGCCGCAGAACCCTCGTTGCATAAAACAATGTAGATGCTTCTACACTTTGAGCTTTTGTTATCAAAGCCAATATGGCAAAAACAACGAGGGTTCTGCGGCACTTTAGTCTTTAGAGTGCCACGGAACCCTCGTTGCATAAAACAATGTAGATGCTTCTACACTTTGAGCTTTTGTTATCAAAGCCAATATGGCAAAAACAACGAGGGTTCTGCGGCACTTTAGTCTTTAGAGTGCCGCAGAACCCTCGTTGCCGAAAACAATCTAGATGCTTCTACACCTTGAGCTTTTGTTATCAAAGCCAATATGGCAAAAACAACGAGGGTTCTGAGGCACTTTAGTCTTTAGAGTGCCGCAGAACCCTCGTTGCCGAAAACAATGCAGAAGCTTCTATACTTTGAGCTTTTGTTATCAAAGCCAATATGGCAAAAACAACGAGGGTTCTTCGGCACTTTAGTCTTTAGAGTGCCGCTGAACCCTCGTTGCCGAAAACAATGTAGATGCTTCTACACTTTGAGCTTTTGTTATCAAAGCCAATATGGCAAAAACAACGAGGGTTCCGTGGCACTTTAGTCTTTAGAGTGACGCGGAACCCTCGTTGCCGAAAACAATGTAGATGCTTCTACACTTTGAGCTTTTGTTATCAAAGCCAATATGGCAAAAACAACGAGGGTTCTGCGGCACTTTAGTCTTTAGAGTGCCGCGGAACCCTCGTTGCCGAAAACAATGTAGATGCTTCTACACTTTGAGCTTTTGTTATCAAAGCCAATATGGCAAAAACAACGAGGGTTCTGCGGCACTTTAGTCTTTAGAGTGCCACAGAACCCTCGTTGCCGAAAACAATGTAGATGCTTCTACACTTTGAGCTTTTGTTATCAAAGCCAATATGGCAAAAACAACGAGGGTTCTTCGGCACTTTAGTCTTTAGAGTGCCGCAGAACCCTCGTTGCCGAAAACAATGTAGATGCTTCTACACTTTGAGCTTTTGTTATCAAAGCCAATATGGCAAAAACAACGAGGGTTCTGCGGCACTCTAAAGACTTTAGTCTTTAGAGAGCCGCGGAACCCTCGTTGCCGAAAACAATGTAGATGCTTCTACACTTTGAGCTTTTGTTATCAAAGCCAATATGGCAAAAACAACGAGGGTTCTGCGGCACTTTAGTCTTTAGAGTGCCGAAGAACCCTCGTTGCCGAAAACAATGTAGATGCTTCTACACTTTGAGCTTTTGTTATCAAAGCCAATATGGCAAAAACAACGAGGTTCTGCGGCACTTTACTCTTTAGAGTGCCGCAGAACCCTCGTTGCCTAAACAATGTAGATGCTTCTACACTTTGAGCTTTTGTTATCAAAGCCAATATGGCAAAAACAACGAGGGTTCTGCGGCACTTTAGTCTTTAGAGTGCCGCAGAACCCTCGTTGCCTAAAACAATGTAGATGCTTCTACACTTTGAGCTTTTGTTATCAAAGCCAATATGGCAAAAACAACGAGGGTTCTGCGGCACTTTAGTCTTTAGAGTGCCGCAGAACCCTCGTTGCCTAAAACAATGTAGATGCTTCTACACTTTGAGCTTTTGTTATCAAAGCCAATATGGCAAAAACAACGAGGGTTCTGCGGCACTTTAGTCTTTAGAGTGCCGCGGAACCCTCGTTGCCGAAAACAATGTAGATGCTTCTACACTTTGAGCTTTTGTTATCAAAGCCAATATGGCAAAAACAACGAGGGTTCTGCGGCACTTTAGTCTTTAGAGTGCCGCAGAACCCTCGTTGCCGAAAACACTGTAGATGCTTCTACACTTTGAGCTTTTGTTATCAAAGCCAATATGGCAAAAACAACGAGGGTTCTGCGGCACTTTAGTCTTTAGAGTGCCGAAGAACCCTCGTTGCCGAAAACAATGTAGATGCTTCTACACTTTGAGCTTTTGTTATCAAAGCCAATATGGCAAAAACAACGAGGGTTCCGCGGCACTCTAAAGACTTTAGTCTTTAGAGTGCCGAGGAACCCTCGTTGCCAAAACAATGTAGATGCTTCTACACTTTGAGCTTTTGTTATCAAAGCCAATATGGCAAAAACAACGAGGGTTCTGCGGCACTTTAGTCTTTAGAGTGCCGAAGAACCCTCGTTGCCGAAAACAATGTAGATGCTTCTACACTTTGAGCTTTTGTTATCAAAGCCAATATGGCAAAAACAACGAGGCTTCTGCGGCATTAGTCTTTAGAGTGCCGCAGAACCCTCGTTGCCTAAAACAATGTAGATGCTTCTACACTTTGAGCTTTTGTTATCAAAGCCAATATGGCAAAAACAACGAGGGTTCTGCGGCACTTTAGTCTTTAGAGTGCCACGGAACCCTCATTGCCGAAAACAATGTTGATGCTTCTACACTATGAGCTTTTGTTATCAAAGCCAATATGGCAAAAACAACGAGGGTTCTGCGGCACTTTAGTCTTTAGAGTGCCGCGGAACCCTCGTTGCCGAAAACAATGTAGATGCTTCTACACTTTCACCTTTTGTTATCAAAGCCAATATGGCAAAAACAACGAGGGTTCTGCGGCACTTTAGTCTTTAGAGTGCCGCAGAACCCTCGTTGCCGAAAACAATCTAGATGCTTCTACACCTTGAGCTTTTGTTATCAAAGCCAATATGGCAAAAACAACGAGGGTTCTGAGGCACTTTAGTCTTTAGAGTGCCGCAGAACCCTCGTTGCCGAAACAATGTGCAGATGCTTCTACACTTTGAGCTTTTGTTATCAAAGCCAATATGGCAAAAACAACGAGGGTTCTGCGGCACTTTAGTCTTTAGAGTGCCGCAGAACCCTCGTTGCCGAAAACAATGTAGATGCTTCTACACTTTGAGCTTTTGTTATCAAAGCCAATATGGCAAAAACAACGAGGGTTCTGTAAAGACTTTAGTCTTTAGAGTGCCGCGGAACCCTCGTTGCCGAAAACAATGTAGATGCTTCTACACTTTGAGCTTTTGTTATCAAAGCCAATATGGCAAAAACAACGAGGGTTCTGCGGCTCTAAAGACTTTAGTCTTTAGAGTGCCGAAGAACCCTCGTTGCCGAAAACAATGTAGATGCTTCTACACTTTGAGCTTTCGTTATCAAAGCCAATATGGCAAAATCAACGAGGATTCTGCGGCACTTTAGTCTTTAGAGTGCCGCAGAACCCTCGTTGCCGAAAACAATGTAGATGCTTCTACACTTTGAGCTTTTGTTCTCAAAGCCAATAAGGGAAAAACAACGAGGGTTCTGCGGCACTTTAGTCTTTAGAGTGCCGCAGAACCCTCATTGCCGAAAACAATGTAGATGCTTCTACACTTTGAGCTTTTGTTATCAAAGCCAATATGGCAAAAACAACGAGGGTTCTGCGGCACTTTAGTCTTTAGAGTGCCGCACAACCCTCGTTGCCGAAAACAATGTAGATGCTTCTACACTTTGAGCTTTTGTTATCAAAGCCAATATGGCAAAAACAACGAGGGTTCTGCGGCACTTTAGTCTTTAGAGTGCCGCAGAACCCTCGTTGCCGAAAACAATGTAGATGCTTCTACACTTTGAGCTTTTGTTATCAAAGCCAATATGGCAAAAACAACGAGGGTTCTGCGGCACTTTAGTCTTTAGAGTGAACCCCGTTGCCGAAAACCCTCGTTGCCGAAAACAATGTAGATGCTTCTACACTTTGAGCTTTTGTTATCAAAGCCAATATGGCAAAAACAACGAGGGTTCTGCGGCACTTTAGTCTTTAGAGTGCCGAAGAACCCTCGTTGCCGAAAACAATGTAGATGCTTCTACACTTTGAGCTTTTGTTATCAAAGCCAATATGGCAAAAACAACGAGGGTTCCGCGGCACTCTTTAGTCTTTAGAGTGCCGCGGAACCCTCGTTGCCGAAAACAATGTAGATGCTTCTACACTTTGAGCTTTTGTTATCAAAGCCAATATGGCAAAAACAACGAGGGTTCTGCGGCACTTTAGTCTTTAGAGTGCCGCGGAACCCTCGTTGCCGAAAACAATGTAGATGCTTCTACACTTTGAGCTTTTGTTATCAAAGCCAATATGGCAAAAACAACGAGGGTTCTGCGGCACTTTAGTCTTTAGAGTGCCGAAGAACCCTCGTTGCCGAAAACAATGTAGATGCTTCTACACTTTGAGCTTTTGTTATCAAAGCCAATATGGCAAAAACAACGAGGGTTCTGCGGCACTATAGTCTTTAGTCTTTAGAGTGCCGAAGAACCCTCTTTGCCGAAAACAATGTAGATGCTTCTACACTTTGAGCTTTTGTTATCAAAGCCAATATGGCAAAAACAACGAGGGTTCTGCGGCACTTTACTCTTTAGAGTGCCGAAGAACCCTCGTTGCCGAAAACAATGTAGATGCTTCTACACTTTGAGCTTTTGTTATCAAAGCCAATATGGCAGAAACAACGAGGGTTCTGCGGCACTTTAGTCTTTAGAGTGCCGCAGAACCCTCGTTGCCAAAAACAATCTAGATGCTTCTACACTTTGAGCTTTTGTTATCAAAGCCAATATGGCAAAAACAACGAGGGTTCTGAGGCACTTTAGTCTTTAGAGTGCCGCAGAGCCCTCGTTGCCGAAAACAATGCAGAAGCTTCTATACTTTGAGCTTTTGTTATCAAAGCCAATATGGCAAAAACAACGAGGGTTCTTCGGCACTTTAGTCTTTAGAGTGCCGCAGAACCCTCGTTGCCGAAAACAATGTAGATGCTTCTACACTTTGAGCTTTTGTTATCAAAGCCAATATGGGAAAAACAAAGAGGGTTCTGCGGCACTTTAGTCTTTAGAGTACCGAAGAACCCTCGTTGCCGAAAAAACTGTAGATGCTTCTACACTTTGAGCTTTTGTTATCAAAGCCAATATGGCAAAAACAACGAGGGTTCCGCGGCACTCTAAAGACTTTAGTCTTTAGAGAGCCGCGGAACCCTCGTTGCCGAAAACAATGTAGATGCTTCTACACTTTGAGCTTTTGTTATCAAAGCCAATATGGCAAAAACAACGAGGGTTCTGCGGCACTTTAGTCTTTAGAGTGCCGAAGAACCCTCGTTGCCGAAAACAATGTAGATGCTTCTACACTTTGAGCTTTTGTTATCAAAGCCAATATGGCAAAAACAACGAGGGTTCTGCGGCACTTTAGTCTTTAGAGTGCCGCAGAACCCTCGTTGCCTAAAACAATGTAGATGCTTCTACACTTTGAGCTTTTGTTATCAAAGCCAATATGGCAAAAACAACGAGGGTTCTGCGGCACTTTAGTCTTTAGAGTGCCACGGAACCCTCATTGCCGAAAACAATGTAGATGCTTCTACACTATGAGCTTTTGTTATCAAAGCCAATATGGCAAAAACAACGAGGGTTCTGCGGCACTTTAGTCTTTAGAGTGCCACGGAAACCTCATTGCCGAAAACCAACTTCATGCTACTACACTGTGAGCTTTTGGTAGCAAAGCCAATATGGCACAAAACAACGAGGGTTCTGCGGCACTTTAGTCTTTAGAGTGCCGCAGAACCCTCGTTGCCGAAAACAATCTAGATGCTTCTACACTTTGAGCTTTTGTTATCAAAGCCAATATGGCAAAAACAACGAGGGTTCTGAGGCACTTTAGTCTTTAGAGTGCCGCAGAACCCTCGTTGCCGAAAACAATGTAGATGCTTCTACACTTTGAGCTTTTGTTATCAAAGCCAATATGAAAAACAACGAGGGTTCTGCGGCACTTTAGTCTTTAGAGTGCCGCAGAACCCTCGTTGCCGAAAACAATGTAGATGCTTCTACACTTTGAGCTTTTGTTATCAAAGCCAATATGGCAAAAACAACGAGGGTTCTGCGGCACTTTAGTCTTTAGAGTGCCGCGGAACCCTCGTTGCCGAAAACAATGTAGATGCTTCTACACTTTGAGCTTTTGTTATCAAAGCCAATATGGCAAAAACAACGAGGGTTCTGCGGCACTTTAGTCTTTAGAGTGCCGAAGAACCCTCGTTGCCGAAAACAATGTAGATGCTTCTACACTTTGAGCTTTTGTTATCAAAGCCAATATGGCAAAAACAACGAGGGTTCTGCGGCACTCTAGAGACTTTAGTCTGTATAGTGCCGCGGAACCCTCGTTGCCGAAAACAATGTAGATGCTTCTACACTTTGAGCTTTTGTTATCAAAGCCAATATGGCAAAAACAACGAGGGTTCTGCGGCACTTTAGTCTTTAGAGTGCCGAAGAACCCTCGTTGCCGAAAACAATGTAGATGCTTCTACACTTTGAGCTTTTGTTATCAAAGCCAATATGGAAAAAACAACGAGGGTTCTGCGGCACTTTAGTCTTTAGAGTGCCGCAGAACCCTCGTTGCCAAAAACAATCTAGATGTTTCTACACCTTGAGCTTTTGTTATCAAAGCCCATATGGCAACAACAACGAGGGTTCTGAGGCACTTTAGTCTTAGAGTGCCGCAGAGCCCTCGTTGCCGAAAACAATGCAGAAGCTTCTATACTTTGAGCTTTTGTTATCAAAGCCAATATGGCAAAAACAACGAGGGTTCTTCGGCACTTTAGTCTTTAGAGTGCCGCAGAACCCTCGTTGCCGAAAACAATGTAGATGCTTCTACACTTTGAGCTTTTGTTATCAAAGCCAATATGGGAAAAACAAAGAGGGTTCTGCGGCACTTTAGTCTTTAGAGTACCGAAGAACCCTCGTTGCCGAAAAAACTGTAGATGCTTCTACACTTTGAGCTTTTGTTATCAAAGCCAATATGGCAAAAACAACGAGGGATCCGCGGCACTGTAAAGACTTTAGTCTTTAGAGAGCCGCGGAACCCTCGTTGCCGAAAACAATCTAGATGCTTCTACACTTTGAGCTTTTGTTCTCAAAGCCAATATGGCAAAAACAACGAGGGTTCTGCGGCACTTTAGTTTTTAGAGTGCCGAAGATCCCTCGTTGCCGAAAACAATGTAGATGCTTCTACACTTTGAGCTTTTGTTATCAAAGCCAATATGGCAAAAACAACGAGGGTTCTGCGGCACTTTAGTCTTTAGAGTGCCGCAGAACCCTCGTTGCCTAAAACAATGTAGATGCTTCTACACTTTGAGCTTTTGTTATCAAAGCCAATATGGCAAAAACAACGAGGGTTCTGCGGCACTTTAGTCTTTAGAGTGCCACGGAACCCTCATTGCCGAAAACAATGTTGATGCTTCTACACTATGAGCTTTTGTTATCAAAGCCAATATGGCAAAAACAACGAGGGTTCTGCGGCACTTTAGTCTTTAGAGTGCCACGGAACCCTCGTTGCCGAAAACAATGTAGATGCTTCTACACTTTCACCTTTTGTTATCAAAGCCAATATGGCAAAAACAACGAGGGTTCTGCGGCACTTTAGTCTTTAGAGTGCCGCAGAACCCTCGTTGCCGAAAACAATCTAGATGCTTCTACACCTTGAGCTTTTGTTATCAAAGCCAATATGGCAAAAACAACGAGGGTTCTGAGGCACTTTAGTCTTTAGAGTGCCGCAGAACCCTCGTTGCCGAAAACAATGCAGAATTTCTATACTTTGATCTTTTGTTATCAAAGCCAATATGGAAAAAACAACGAGGTTTCTTCGGCACTTTAGTCTTTAGAGTGCCACAGAACCCTCGTTGCCGAAAACACTGTAGATGCTTCTACACTTTGAGCTTTTGTTATCAAAGCCAATATGGCAAAAACAACGAGGGTTCTGCGGCACTTTAGTCTTTAGAGTGCCGAAGAACCCTCGTTGCCGAAAACAATGTAGATGCTTCTACACTTTGAGCTTTTGTTATCAAAGCCAATATGGCAAAAACAACGAGGGTTCTGCGGCACTGTAAAGACTTTAGTCTTTAGAGTGCCGCGGAACCCTCGTTGCCGAAAACAATGTAGATGCTTCTACACTTTGAGCTTTTGTTATCAAAGCCAATATGGCAAAAACAACGAGGGTTCTGCGGCACTTTAGTCTTTAGAGTGCCGCGGAACCCTCGTTGCCGAAAACAATGTAGATGCTTCTACACTTTGAGCTTTTGTTATCAAAGCCAATATGGCAAAAACAACGAGGGTTCTGCGGCACTTTAGTCTTTAGAGTGCCGAAGAACCCTCGTTGCCGAAAACAATGTAGATGCTTCTACACTTTGAGCTTTTGTTATCAAAGCCAATATGGCAAAAACAACGAGGGTTCTGCGGCACTTTAGTCTTTAGAGTGCCGCGGAACCCTCGTTGCCGAAAACAATGTAGATGCTTCTACACTTTGAGCTTTTGTTATCAAAGCCAATATGGCAAAAACAACGAGGGTTCTGCGGCACTTTAGTCTTTAGAGTGCCGCAGAACCCTCGTTGCCGAAAACAATGTAGATGCTTCTACACTTTGAGCTTTTGTTATCAAAGCCAATATGGCAAAAACAACGAGGGTTCTGCGGCACTTTAGTCTTTAGAGTGCCGAAGAACCCTCGTTGCCGAAAACAATGTAGATGCTTCTACACTTTGAGCTTTTGTTATCAAAGCCAATATGGCAAAAACAACGAGGGTTCTGCGGCACTTTAGTCTTTAGAGTGCCGCAGAACCCTCGTTGCCGAAAACAATGTAGATGCTTCTACACTTTGAGCTTTTGTTATCAAAGCCAATATGGCAAAAACAACGAGGGTTCTGCGGCACTTTAGTCTTTAGAGTGCCGCGGAACCCTCGTTGCCGAAAACAATGTAGATGCTTCTACACTTTGAGCTTTTGTTATCAAAGCCAATATGGCAAAAACAACGAGGGTTCTGCGGCACTTTAGTCTTTAGAGTGCCGAAGAACCCTCGTTGCCGAAAACAATGTAGATGCTTCTACACTTTGAGCTTTTGTTATCAAAGCCAATATGGCAAAAACAACGAGGGTTCTGCGGCACTTTAGTCTTTAGAGTGCCGCAGAACCCTCGTTGCCGAAAACAATCTAGATGCTTCTACACTTTGAGCTTTTGTTATCAAAGCCAATATGGCAAAAACAACGAGGGTTCTGAGGCACTTTAGTCTTTAGAGTGCCGCAGAACCCTCGTTGCCGAAAACAATGTAGATGCTTCTACACTTTGAGCTTTTGTTATCAAAGCCAATATGGCAAAAACAACGAGGTTCTGCGGCACTTTAGTCTTTAGAGTGCCGCAGAACCCTCGTTGCCGAAAACAATGTAGATGCTTCTACACTTTGAGCTTTTGTTATCAAAGCCAATATGGCAAAAACAACGAGGGTTCTGCGGCACTTTAGTCTTTAGAGTGCCACGGAACCCTCATTGCCGAAAACAATGTAGATGCTTCTACACTTTGAGCTTTTGTTATCAAAGCCAATATGGCAAAAACAACGAGGGTTCTGCGGCACTTTAGTCTTTAGAGTGCCGAAGAACCCTCGTTGCCGAAAACAATGTAGATGCTTCTACACTTTGAGCTTTTGTTATCAAAGCCAATATGGCAAAAACAACGAGGGTTCCTGCTCTCTAAAGACTTTAGTCTCTAGAGAGCCGCGGAACCCTCGTTGCCGAAAACAATGTAGATGCTTCTACACTTTGAACTTTTGTTATCAAAGCCAATATGGCAAAAACAACGAGGGTTCTGCGGCACTTTAGTTTTTAGAGTGTCGAAGAACCCTCGTTGCCGAAAACAATGTAGATGCTTCTACACTTTGAGCTTTTGTTATCAAAGCCAATATGGCAAAAACAACGAGGGTTCTGCGGCACTTTAGTCTTTAGAGTGCCGCAGAACCCTCGTTGCCGAAAACAATCTAGATGCTTCTACACCTTGAGCTTTTGTTATCAAAGCCAATATGGCAAAAACAACGAGGGTTCTGAGGCACTTTAGTCTTTAGAGTGCCGCAGAGCCCTCGTTGCCGAAAACAATGCACAAGCTTCTATACTTTGAGCTTTTGTTATCAAAGCCAATATGGCAAAAACAACGAGGGTTCTTCGGCACTTTAGTCTTTAGAGTGCCGCAGAACCCTCGTTGCCGAAAACAATGTAGATGCTTCTACACTTTGAGCTTTTGTTATCAAAGCCAATATGGCAAAAACAAAGAGGGTTCTGCGGCACTTTAGTCTTTAGAGTACCGAAGAACCCTCGTTGCCGAAAACAATGTAGATGCTTCTACACTTTGAGCTTTTGTTATCAAAGCCAATATGGCAAAAACAACGAGGGTTCTGCGGCACTTTAGTCTTTAGAGTGCCGAAGAACCCTCGTTGCCGAAAACAATGTAGATGCTTCTACACTTTGAGCTTTTGTTATCAAAGCCAATATGGCAAAAACAACGAGGCTTCTGCGGCACTTTACTCTTTAGAGTGCTGCAGAACCCTCGTTGCCTAAAACAATGTAGATGCTTCTACACTTTGAGCTTTTGTTATCAAAGCCAATATGGCAAAAACAACGAGGGTTCTGCGGCACTTTAGTCTTTAGAGTGCCACGGAACCCTCATTGCCGAAAACAAGGTGATGCTTCAACACTATGAGCTTTTGTTATCAAAGCCAATATGGCAATAACAACGAGGGTTCTGCGGCACTTTAGTCTTTAGAGTACCGCGGAACCCTCGTTGCCGAAAACAATGTAGATGCTTCTACACTTTCAGCTTTTGTTATCAAAGCCAATATGGCAAAAACAACGAGGGTTCCTGCGGCACTCTAAAGACTTTAGTCTTTAGAGTGCCGCGGAACCCTCGTTGCCGAAAACAATGTAGATGCTTCTACACTTTGAGCTTTTGTTATCAAAGCCAATATGGCAAAAACAACGAGGGTTCTGCGGCACTTTAGTCTTTAGAGTGCCGCGGAAGAACCCTCGTTGCCGAAAACAATGTAGATGCTTCTACACTTTGAGCTTTTGTTATCAAAGCCAATATGGCAAAAACAACGAGGGTTCTTAGGCACTTTAGTCGTTAGAGTGCCGCGGAACCCTCGTTGCCGAAAACAATGTAGATGCTTCTACACTTTGAGCTTTTGTTATCAAAGCCAATATGGCAAACACAACGCGGGTTCCGCGGCACTCTAAAGACTTTAGTCTTTAGAGAGCCGCGGAACCCTCGTTGCCGAAAACAATGTAGATGCTTCTACACTTTGAGCTTTTGTTATCAAAGCCAATATGGCAAAAACAACGAGGGTTCCGCGGCACTCTAAAGACTTTAGTCTTTAGAGAGCCGCGGAACCCTCGTTGCCTAAAACAATGTAGATGCTTCTACACTTTGAGCTTTTGTTATCAAAGCCAATATGGCAAAAACAACGAGGGTTTTGCGGCACTTTAGTCTTTAGAGTGCCGAAGAACCCTCGTTGCCGAAAACAATGTAGGTGCTTCTACACTTTGAGCTTTTGTTATCAAAGCCAATAGGGCAAAAACAACGAGGGTTCCGCGGCCCTTTACTCTTTAGAGTGCCGCAGAACCCTCGTTGCCTAAAACAATGTAGATGCTTCTACACTTTGAGCTTTTGTTATCAAAGCCAATATGGCAAAAACAAAGAGGGTTCTGCGGCACTTTAGTCTATAGACTGCCGAAGAACCCTCGTTGCCGAAAACAATGTAGATGCTTCTACACTTTGAGCTTTTGTTATCAAAGCCAATATGGCAAAAACAACGAGGGTTACGCGGCACTCTAAAGACTAAAGTCTTTAGAGTTCCGCGGACCCCTCGTTGCCAAGAACAATGTAGATGCTTCTACACTTTGAGCTTTTGTTATCAAAGCCAATATGGCAAAAACAACGAGGGTTCTGCGGCACTTTAGTCTTTAGAGTGACGAAGAACCCTCGTTGCCGAACACAATGTAGATGCTTCTACACTTTGAGCTTTTGTTATCAAAGCCAATATGGCAAAAACAACGAGGCTTCTGCGGCACTTTAGTCTTTAGAGTGCCGTAGAACCCTCGTTGCCGAAAACAATGTAGATGCTTCTACACTTTGAGCTTTTGTTATCAAAGCCAATATGGCAAAAACAACGAGGGTTCTGCGGCACTTTAGTCTTTAGAGTGCCGCAGAACCCTCGTTGCCGAAAACAATGTAGATGCTTCTACACTTTGAGCTTTTGTTATCAAAGCCAATATGGCAAAAACAACGAGGGTTCCGCGGCACTCTAAAGACTTTAGTCTTTAGAGTGCCGCGGAACCCTCGTTGCCGAAAACAATGTAGATGCTTCTACACTATGAGCTTTTGTTATCAAAGCCAATATGGCAAAAACAACGAGGGTTCTGCGGCACTTTAGTCTTTAGAGTGCCACGGAACCCTCGTTGCCGAAAACAATGTAGATGCTTCTACACTTTGAGCTTTTGTTATCAAAGCCAATATGGCAAAAACAACGAGGGTTCTGCGGCACTTTAGTCTTTAGAGAGCCGCGGAACCCTCGTTGCCGAAAACAATGTAGATGCTTCTACACTTTGAGCTTTTGTTATCAAAGCCAATATGGCAAAAACAACGAGGGTTCTGCGGCACTTTAGTCTTTAGAGTGCCGAAGAACCCTCGTTGCCGAAAACAATGTAGATGCTTCTACACTTTCACCTTTTGTTATCAAAGCCAATATGGCAAAAACAACGAGGGTTCCGCGGCACTTTAGTCTTTAGAGTGCCGCAGAACCCTCGTTGCCGAAAACAATGTAGATGCTTCTACACTATGAGCTTTTGTTATCAAAGCCAATATGGCAAAAACAACGAGGGTTCTTCGGCACTTTAGTCTTTAGAGTGCAGCAGAACCCTCGTTGCCGAAAACTCTGTAGATGCTTCTACTACACTTTGAGCTTGTGTTAACAAAGCCAATATGGCAAAAACAACGACGGTTCCGCGGCACTCTAAAGACTTTAGTCTTTAGAGAGCCGCGGAACCCTCGTTGCCGAAAACAATGTAGATGCTTCTACACTTTGAGCTTTTGTTATCAAAGCCAATATGGCAAAAACAAAGAGGGTTCTGCAGCACTTTAGTCTTTAGAGTGCCGAAGAACCCTCGTTGCCGAAAACAATGTAGATGCTTCTACACTTTGAGCTTTTGTTATCAAAGCCAATATGGCAAAAACAACGAGGGTTCTGCGGCACTTTAGTCTTTAGAGTGCCGCACAACCCTCGTTGCCAAAAACAATCTAGATGCTTCTACACCTTGAGCTTTTGTTATCAAAGCCAATATGGCAACAACAACGAGGGTTCTGAGGCACTTTAGTCTTTAGAGTGCCGCAGAGCCCTCGTTGCCGAAAACAATGCAGAAGCTTCTATACTTTGAGCTTTTGTTATCAAAGCCAATATGGCAAAAACAACGAGGGTTCTTCGGCACTTTAGTCTTTAGAGTGCCGCAGAACCCTCGTTGCCGAAAACAATGTAGATGCTTCTACACTTTGAGCTTTTGTTATCAAAGCCAATATGGGAAAAACAAAGAGGGTTCTGCGGCACTTTAGTCTTTAGAGTGCCGAAGAACCCTCGTTGCCGAAAAAACTGTAGATGCTTCTACACTTTGAGCTTTTGTTATCAAAGCCAATATGGCAAAAACAACGAGGGTTCCGCGGCACTCTAAAGACTTTAGTCTTTAGAGAGCCGCGGAACCCTCGTTGCCGAAAACAATGTAGATGCTTCTACACTTTGAGCTTTTGTTATCAAAGCCAATATGGCAAAAACAACGAGGGTTCTGCGGCACTTTAGTCTTTAGAGTGCCGAAGAACCCTCGTTGCCGAAAACAATGTAGATGCTTCTACACTTTGAGCTTTTGTTATCAAAGCCAATATGGCAAAAACAACGAGGGTTCCGCGGCACTTTAGTCTTTAGAGTGCCGCAGAACCCTCGTTGCCGAAAACAATGTAGATGCTTCTACACTTTGAGCTTTTGTTATCAAAGCCAATATGGCAAAAACAACGAGGGTTCTGCGGCACTTTAGTCTTTAGAGTGCCGCAGAACCCTCGTTGCCGAAAACAATCTAGATGCTTCTACACCTTGAGCTTTTGTTATCAAGGCCAATATGGCAAAAACAACGAGGGTTCTGAGGCACTTTAGTCTTTAGAGTGCCGCGGAACCCTCGTTGCCGAAAACAATGTAGATGCTTCTACACTTTGAGCTTTTGTTATCAAAGCCAATATGGCAAAAACAACGAGGGTTCTTCGGCACTTTAGTCTTAGAGAGCCGCGGAACCCTCGTTGTCGAAAACAATGTAGATGCTTCTACATTTTGAGATTTTGTTATCAAAGCCAATATGGCAAAACAACGAGGGTTCTGCGGCAATTTAGTCTTTAGAGTGCCGCGGAACCCTCGTTGCCGAAAACAATGTAGATGCTTCTACACTTTGAGCTTTTGTTATCAAAGCCAATATGGCAAAAACAACGAGGGTTCCGCGGCACTGTAAAGACATTAGTCTTTAGAGTGCCGCGGAACCCTCGTTGCCGAAAACAATGTAGATGCTTCTACACTTTGAGCTTTTGTTATCAAAGCCAATATGGCAAAAACAACGAGGTTCTGCGGCACTTTAGTCTTTAGAGTGCCGGAACCCTCGTTGCCGAAAACAATGTAGATGCTTCTACACTTTGAGCTTTTGTTATCAAAGCCAATATGGCAAAAACAACGAGGGTTCTGCGGCACTTTAGTCTTTAGAGTGCCGAAGAACCCTCGTTGATGAAAACAATGTAGATGCTTCTACACTTTGAGCTTTTGTTATCAAAGCCAATATGGCAAAAACAACGAGGGTTCTGCGGCACTTTAGTCTTTAGAGTGCCACGGAACCCTCATTGCCGAAAACAATGTAGATGCTTCTACACTTTCACCTTTTGTTATTAAAGCCAATATGGCGAAAACAACGAGGGTTCTGCGGCACTTTAGTCTTTAGAGTGCCGCAGAACCCTCGTTGCCGAAAACAATGTAGATGCTTCTACACTTTCACCTTTTGTTATCAAAGCCAATATGGCAAAAACAACGAGGGTTCTGCGGCACTTTAGTCTTTAGAGTGCCGCAGAACCCTCGTTGCCGAAAACAATGTATATGCTTCTACACCTTGAGCTTTTGTTATCAAAGCCAATATTGCAAAAACAACGAGGTTTCTTCGGTACTTTAGTCTTTAGAGTGCCGCAGAACCCTCGTTGCCGAAAACAATGTAGATGCTTCTACACTTTGAGCTTTTGTTATCAAAGCCAATATGGCAAAAACAACGAGGGTTCCGCGGCACTTTAGTCTTTAGAGTGCCGCGGAACCCTCGTTGCCGAAAACAATGTAGGTGCTTCTACACTTTGAGCTTTTGTTATCAAAGCCAATATGGCAAAAACAACGAGGGTTCTGCAGCACTTTAGTCTTTAGAGTGCCGAAGAACCCTCGTTGCCGAAAACAATGTAGATGCTTCTACACTTTGAGCTTTTGTTATCAAAGCCAATATGGCAAAAACAACGAGGGTTCTGCGGCACTTTAGTCTTTAGAGTGCCGCAGAACCCTCGTTGCCGAAAACAATGTAGATGCTTCTACACTTTGAGCTTTTGTTATCAAAGCCAATATGGCAAAAACAACCAGGGTTCCGCGGCTCTCTAAAGACTTTAGTCTTTAGAGTGCCGCGGAACCCTCGTTGCCAAGAACAATGTAGATGCTTCTACACTTTGAGCTTTTGTTATCAAAGCCAATATGGCAAAAACAACGAGGGTTCTGCGGCACTTTAGTCTTTAGAGTGCCGAAGAACCCTCGTTGCCGAAAACAATGTAGATGCTTCTACACTTTGAGCTTTTGTTATCAAAGCCAATATGGCAAAAACAACGAGGGTTCTGCGGCACTTTAGTCTTTAGAGTGCCGCAGAACCCTCGTTGCCGAAAACACTGTAGGTGCTTCTACACTTTGAGCTTTTGTTATCAAAGCCAATATGGCAAAAACAACGAGGGTTCTGCGGCACTTTAGTCTTTAGAGTGCCGAAGAACCCTCGTTGCCGAAAACAATGTTGATGCTTCTACACTATGAGCTTTTGTTATCAAAGCCAATATGGCAAAAACAACGAGGGTTCTGCGGCACTTTAGAGTTTAGAGTGCCGCGGAACCCTCGTTGCCGAAACCAATGTAGATGCTTCTACACTTTGAGCTTTTGTTATCAAAGCCAATATGGCAAAAACAACGAGGGTTCTGCGGCACTTTAGTCTTTAGAGTGCCGCGGAACCCTCGTTGCCGAAAACAATGTAGATGCTTCTACACTTTGAGCTTTTGTTATCAAAGCCAATATGGCAAAAACAACGAGGGTTCTGCGGCACTCTAAAGACTTTAGTCTTTAGAGTGCCGCGGAACCCTCGTTGCCGAAAACAATGTAGATGCTTCTACACTTTGAGCTTTTGTTATCAAAGCCAATATGGCAAAAACAACGAGGGTTCTGCGGCACTTTAGTCTTTAGAGTGCCGCGGAACCCTCGTTGCCGAAAACAATGTAGATGCTTCTACACTTTGAGCTTTTGTTATCAAAGCCAATATGGCAAAAACAACGAGGGTTCTGCGGCACTTTAGTCTTTAGAGTGCCGCAGAACCCTCGTTGCCGAAAACAATGTAGATGCTTCTACACTTTGAGCTTTTGTTATCAAAGCCAATATGGCAAAAACAACGAGGGTTCTGCGGCACTTTAGTCTTTAGAGTGCCGCAGAACCCTCGTTGCCGAAAACAATGTAGATGCTTCTACACTTTGAGCTTTTGTTATCAAAGCCAATATGGCAAAAACAACGAGGGTTCTGCGGCACTTTAGTCTTTAGAGTGCCGCAGAACCCTCGTTGCCGAAAACAATGTAGATGCTTCTACACTTTGAGCTTTTGTTATCAAAGCCAATATGGCAAAAACAACGAGGGTTCTGCGGCACTTTAGTCTTTAGAGTGCCGCAGAACCCTCGTTGCCGAAAACAATGTAGATGCTTCTACACTTTGAGCTTTTGTTATCAAAGCCAATATGGCAAAAACAACGAGGGTTCTGCGGCACTTTAGTCTTTAGAGTGCCGCAGAACCCTCGTTGCCGAAAACAATGTAGATGCTTCTACACTTTGAGCTTTTGTTATCAAAGCCAATATGGCAAAAACAACGAGGGTTCTGCGGCTAAAGACTTTAGTATTTGGAGTGCCGCGGAACCCTCGTTGCCGAAAACAATCTAGATGCTTCTACACCTTGAGCTTTTGTTATCAAAGCCAATATGGCAAAAACAACGAGGGTTCTGCGGCACTTTAGTCTTTAGAGTGCCGAAGAACCCTCGTTGCCGAAAACAATGTAGATGCTTCTACACTTTGAGCTTTTGTTATCAAAGCCAATATGGCAAAAACAACGAGGGTTCTGCGGCACTTTAGTCTTTAGAGTGCCGCAGAACCCTCGTTGCCTAAAACAATGTAGATGCTTCTACACTTTGAGCTTTTGTTATCAAAGCCAATATGGCAAAAACAACGAGGGTTCTGCGGCACTTTAGTCTTTAGAGTGCCACGGAACCCTCATTGCCGAAAACAATGTAGATGCTTCTACACTTTGAGCTTTTGTTATCAAAGCCAATATGGCAAAAACAACGAGGGTTCTGCGGCACTTTAGTCTTTAGAGTGCCGCGGAACCCTCGTTGCCGAAAACAATGTAGATGCTTCTACACTTTGAGCTTTTGTTATCAAAGCCAATATGGCAAAAACAACGAGGGTTCTGCGGCACTTAAAGACTTTAGTCTTTAGAGTGCCGCAGAACCCTCGTTGCCGAAAACAATGTAGATGCTTCTACACTTTGAGCTTTTGTTATCAAAGCCAATATGGCAAAAACAACGAGGGTTCTGCGGCACTTTAGTCTTTAGAGTGCCGCAGAACCCTCGTTGCCGAAAACAATGTAGATGCTTCTACACTTTGAGCTTTTGTTATCAAAGCCAATATGGCAAAAACAACGAGGGTTCTGCGGCTAAAGACTTTAGTCTTTAGAGAGCCGCGGAACCCTCGTTGCCGAAAACAATGTAGATGCTTCTACACTTTGAGCTTTTGTTATCAAAGCCAATATGGCAAAAACAACCAGGGTTCTGCGGCACTTTAGTCTTTAGAGTGCCGAAGAACCCTCGTTGCCTAAAAAATGTAGATGCTTCTACACTTTGAGCTTTTGTTATCAAAGCCAATATGGCAAAAACAACGAGGCTTCTGCGGCACTTTAGTCTTTAGAGTGCCGCAGAACCCTCGTTGCCTAAAACAATGTAGATGCTTCTACACTTTGAGCTTTTGTTATCAAAGCCAATATGGCAAAAACAACGAGGGTTCTGCGGCACTTTAGTCTTTAGAGTGCCACGGAACCCTCATTGCCGAAAACAATGTTGATGCTTCTACACTATGAGCTTTTGTTATCAAAGCCAATATGGCAAAAACAACGAGGGTTCTGCGGCACTTTAGTCTTTAGAGTGCCGCGGAACCCTCGTTGCCGAAAACAATGTAGATGCTTCTACACTTTGAGCTTTTGTTATCAAAGCCAATATGGCAAAAACAACGAGGGTTCTGCGGCACTTTAGTCTTTAGAGTGCCGCAGAACCCTCGTTGCCGAAAACAATCTAGATGCTTCTACACCTTGAGCTTTTGTTATCAAAGCCAATATTGCAAAAACAACGAGGGTTCTGAGGCACTTTAGTCTTTAGAGTGCCGCAGAACCCTCGTTGCCGAAAACAATGCAGAAGCTTCTATACTTTGAGCTTTTGTTATCAAAGCCAATATGGCAAAAACAACGAGGGTTCTTCGGCACTTTAGTCTTTAGAGTGCCGCAGAACCCTCGTTGCCGAAAAAACTGTAGATGCTTCTACACTTTGAGCTTTTGTTATCAAAGCCAATATGGCAAAAACAACGAGGGTTCCGCGGCACTTAAAGACTTTAGTCTTTAGAGAGCCGTGGAACCCTCGTTGCCGAAAACAATGTAGATGCTTCTACACTTTGAGCTTTTGTTATCAAAGCCAATATGGCAAAAACAACGAGGGTTCTGCGGCACTTTAGTCTTTAGAGTGCCGAAGAACCCTCGTTGCCGAAAACAATGTAGATGCTTCTACACTTTGAGCTTTTGTTATCAAAGCCAATATGGCAAAAACAACGAGGGCTTCTGCGGCACTTTAGTCTTTAGAGTGCCGCAGAACCCTCGTTGCCTAAAACAATGTAGATGCTTCTACACTTTGAGCTTTTGTTATCAAAGCCAATATGGCAAAAACAACGAGGGTTCTGCGGCACTTTAGTCTTTAGAGTGCCACGGAACCCTCGTTGCCGAAAACAATGTAGATGCTTCTACACTTTGAGCTTTTGTTATCAAAGCCAATATGGCAAAAACAACGAGGGTTCTGCGGCACTTTAGTCTTTAGAGTGCCGCGGAACCCTCGTTGCCGAAAACAATGTAGATGCTTCTACACTTTGAGCTTTTGTTATCAAAGCCAATATGGCAAAAACAACGAGGGTTCTGCGGCACTTTAGTCTTTAGAGTGCCGCAGAACCCTCGTTGCCGAAAACAATCTAGATGCTTCTACACTTTGAGCTTTTGTTATCAAAGCCAATATGGCAAAAACAACGAGGGTTCTGCGGCACTTTAGTCTTTAGAGTGCCGCAGAACCCTCGTTGCCGAAAACAATGTAGATGCTTCTACACTTTGAGCTTTTGTTATCAAAGCCAATATGGCAAAAACAACGAGGGTTCTGCGGCACTTTAGTCTTTAGAGTGCCGCAGAACCCTCGTTGCCGAAAACAATGTAGATGCTTCTACACTTTGAGCTTTTGTTATCAAAGCCAATATGGCAAAAACAACGAGGGTTCTGCGGCACTCTAAAGACTTTAGTCTTTAGAGTGCCGCGGAACCCTCGTTGCCGAAAACAATGTAGATGCTTCTACACTTTGAGCTTTTGTTATCAAAGCCAATATGGCAAAAACAACGAGGGTTCTGCGGCACTTTAGTCTTTAGAGTGCCGAAGAACCCTCGTTGCCGAAAACAATGTAGATGCTTCTACACTTTGAGCTTTTGTTATCAAAGCCAATATGGCAAAAACAACGAGGGTTCTGCGGCACTTTAGTCTTTAGAGTGCCGCAGAACCCTCGTTGCCGAAAACAATGTAGATGCTTCTACACTTTGAGCTTTTGTTATCAAAGCCAATATGGCAAAAACAACGAGGGTTCTGCGGCACTTTAGTCTTTAGAGTGCCACGGAACCCTCATTGCCGAAAACAATGTTGATGCTTCTACACTATGAGCTTTTGTTATCAAAGCCAATATGGCAAAAACAACGAGGGTTCTGCGGCACTTTAGTCTTTAGAGTGCCGCGGAACCCTCGTTGCCGAAAACAATGTAGATGCTTCTACACTTTCACCTTTTGTTATCAAAGCCAATATGGCAAAAACAACGAGGGTTCTGCGGCACTTTAGTCTTTAGAGTGCCGCAGAACCCTCGTTGCCGAAAACAATCTAGATGCTTCTACACCTTGAGCTTTTGTTATCAAAGCCAATATTGCAAAAACAACGAGGGTTCTGAGGCACTTTAGTCTTTAGAGTGCCGCAGAACCCTCGTTGCCGAAAACAATGCAGAAGCTTCTATACTTTGAGCTTTTGTTATCAAAGCCAATATGGCAAAAACAACGAGGGTTCTGCGGCACTTTAGTCTTTAGAGTGCCGAAGAACCCTCGTTGCCAAAACAATGTAGATGCTTCTACACTTTGAGCTTTTGTTATCAAAGCCAATATGGCAAAAACAACGACGGTTCCGCGGCACTCTAAAGACATTAGTCTTTAGAGCGGCACGTCGCCGAACCCTCGTTGCCGAAAACAATGTAGATGCTTCTACACTTTGAGCTTTTGTTATCAAAGCCAATATGGCAAAAACAACGAGGGTTCTGCGTCACTTTAGTCTTTAGAGTGCCGCAGAACCCTCGTTGCCTAAAACAATGTAGATGCTTCTACACTTTGAGCTTTTGTTATCAAAGCCAATATGGCAAAAACAACGAGGGTTCTGCGGCACTTTAGTCTTTAGAGTGCCACGGACACCTCATTGCCGAAAACAATGTAGATGCTTCTACACTTTGAGCTTTTGTTATCAAAGCCAATATGGCAAAAACAACGAGGGTTCTGCGGCACTTTAGTCTTTAGAGTGCCGCGGAACCCTCGTTGCCGAAAACAATGTAGATGCTTCTACACTTTGAGCTTTTGTTATCAAAGCCAATATGGCAAAAACAACGAGGCTTCTGCGGCACTTTAGTCTTTAGAGTGCCGCAGAACCCTCGTTGCCGAAAACAATCTAGATGCTTCTACACCTTGAGCTTTTGTTATCAAAGCCAATATGGCAAAAACAACGAGGGTTCTGCGGCACTTTAGTCTTTAGAGTGCCACGGAACCCTCATTGCCGAAAACAATGTTGATGCTTCTACACTATGAGCTTTTGTTATCAAAGCCAATATGGCAAAAACAACGAGGGTTCTGCGGCACTTTAGTCTTTAGAGTGCCGCGGAACCCTCGTTGCCGAAAACAATGTAGATGCTTCTACACTTTGAGCTTTTGTTATCAAAGCCAATATGGCAAAAACAACGAGGGTTCTGCGGCACTTTAGTCTTTAGAGTGCCGCAGAACCCTCGTTGCCGAAAACAATGTAGATGCTTCTACACTTTGAGCTTTTGTTATCAAAGCCAATATGGCAAAAACAAAGAGGGTTCTGCGGCACTTTAGTCTTTAGAGTGCCGAAGAACCCTCGTTGCCGAAAACAATGTAGATGCTTCTACACTTTGAGCTTTTGTTATCAAAGCCAAAATGGCAAAAACAAGGAGGGTTCTGCGGCACTTTAGTCTTTAGAGTGCCGCGGAACCCTCGTTGCCAAGAACAATGTACATGCTTCTACACTTTGAGCTTTTGTTATCAAAGCCAATATGGCAAAAACAACGAGGGTTCCGCGCACTCTCTAAAGACTTTAGTCTTTAGAGTGCCGCGGAACCCTCGTTGCCAAAACAATGTAGATGCTTCTACACTTTGAGCTTTTGTTATCAAAGCCAATATGGCAAAAACAACGAGGGTTCTGCGGCACTTTAGTCTTTAGAGTGCCGAAGAACCCTCGTTGCCGAAAACAATGTAGATGCTTCTACACTTTGAGCTTTTGTTATCAAAGCCAATATGGCAAAAACAACGAGGGTTCTGCGGCACTTTAGTCTTTAGAGTGCCGAAGAACCCTCGTTGCCGAAAACAATGTAGATGCTTCTACACTTTGAGCTTTTGTTATCAAAGCCAAAATGGCAAAAACAGCGAGGGTTCTGCGGCACTTTAGTCTTTAGAGTGCCGAAGAACCCTCGTTGCCGAAAACAATGTAGATGCTTCTACACTTTGAGCTTTTGTTATCAAAGCCAATATGGCAAATACAACGAGGGTTCTGCGGCACTTTAGTCTTTAGAGTGCCGCAGAACCCTCGTTGCCTAAAACAATGTAGATGCTTCTACACTTTGAGCTTTTGTTATCAAAGCCAATATGGCAAAAACAACGAGGGTTCTGCGGCACTTTAGTCTTTAGAGTGCCACGGAACCCTCGTTGCCGAAAACAATGTAGATGCTTCTACATTTTGAGCTTTTGTTATCAAAGCCAATATGGCAAAAATAACGAGGGTTCTGCGGCACTTTAGTCTTTAGACTGCCGCAGAACCCTCGTTGCCGAAAACAATGTAGATGCTTCTACACTTTGAGCTTTTGTTATCAAAGCCAATATGGCAAAAACAACGAGGGTTCTGCGGCACTTTAGTCTTTAGAGAGCCGCGGAACCCTCGTTGCCGAAAACAATGTAGATGCTTCTACACTTTGAGCTTTTGTTATCAAAGCCAATATGGCAAAAACAACGAGGGTTCTGCGGCACTTTAGTCTTTAGAGTGCCGCGGAACCCTCGTTGCCGAAAACAATGTAGATGCTTCTACACTTTGAGCTTTTGTTATCAAAGCCAATATGGCAAAAACAACGAGGGTTCTGCGGCACTTTAGTCTTTAGAGTGCCGCAGAACCCTCGTTGCCGAAAAACAATGTAGATGCTTCTACACTTTGAGCTTTTGTTATCAAAGCCAATATGGCAAAAACAACGAGGGTTCCGCGGCACTCTAAAGACTTTAGTCTTTAGAGTGCCGCGGAACCCTCGTTGCCGAAAACACTGTAGGTGCTTCTACACTTTGAGCTTTTGTTATCAAAGCCAATATGGCAAAAACAACGAGGGTTCTGCAGCACTTTAGTCTTTAGAGTGCCGAAGAACCCTCGTTGCCGAAAACAATGTAGATGCTTCTACACTTTGAGCTTTTGTTATCAAAGCCAATATGGCAAAAACAACGAGGGTTCTGCGGCACTTTAGTCTTTAGAGTGCCACGGAACCCTCATTGCCGAAAACAATGTAGATGCTTCTACACTTTGAGCTTTTGTTATCAAAGCCAATATGGCAAAAACAACGAGGGTTCTGCGGCACTTTAGTCTTTAGAGTGCCGAAGAACCCTCATTGCCGAAAACAATGTAGATGCTTCTACACTTTGAGCTTTTGTTATCAAAGCCAATATGGCAAAAACAACGAGGGTTCTGCGTCACTCTAAAGACTTTAGTCTTTAGAGAGCCACGGAACCCTCGTTGCCGAAAACAATGTAGATTCTTCTACACTTTGAGCTTTTGTTATCAAAGCCAATATGGCAAAAACAACGAGGGTTCTGCGGCACTTTAGTCTTTAGAGTGCCGAAGAACCCTCGTTGCCGAAAACAATGTAGATGCTTCTACACTTTGAGCTTTTGTTATCAAAGCCAATATGGCAAAAACAACGAGGGTTCTCCGCGGCTAAAGACTTTAGTCTTTAGAGTGCCGAGAACCCTCGTTGCCAAGAACAATGTAGATGCTTCTACACTTTGAGCTTTTGTTATCAAAGCCAATATGGCAAAAACAACGAGGGTTCTGCGGCACTTTAGTCTTTAGAGTGCCGAAGAACCCTCGTTGCCGAAAACAATGTAGATGCTTCTACACTTTGAGCTTTTGTTATCAAAGCCAATATGGCAAAAACAACGAGGCTTCTGCGGCACTTTACTCTTTAGAGTGCCGCAGAACCCTCGTTGCCTAAAACAATGTAGATGCTTCTACACTTTGAGCTTTTGTTATCAAAGCCAATATGGCAAAAACAACGAGGGTTCTGCGGCACTTTAGTCTTTAGAGTGCCACGGAACCCTCATTGCCGAAAACAATGTTGATGCTTCTACACTATGAGCTTTTGTTATCAAAGCCAATATGGCAAAAACAACGAGGGTTCTGCGGCACTTTAGTCTTTAGAGTGCCGAAGAACCCTCGTTGCCGAAAACAATGTAGATGCTTCTACACTTTGAGCTTTTGTTATCAAAGCCAATATGGCAAAAACAACGAGGGTTCTGCGGCACTTTAGTCTTTAGAGTGCCGCAGAACCCTCGTTGCCGAAAACAATCTAGATGCTTCTACACCTTGAGCTTTTGTTATCAAAGCCAATATTGCAAAAACAACGAGGGTTCTGAGGCACTTTAGTCTTTAGAGTGCCGCAGAACCCTCGTTGCCGAAAACAATGTCAGATGCTTCTACACTTTGAGCTTTTGTTATCAAAGCCAATATGGAAAAAACAACGAGGGTTCTTCGGCACTTTAGTCTTTAGAGTGCCGCAGAACCCTCGTTGCCGAAAACAATGTAGATGCTTCTACACTTTGAGCTTTTGTTATCAAAGCCAATATGGCAAAAACAACGACGGTTCCGCGGCACTGTAAAGACATTAGTCTTTAGAGAGCCGCGGAACCCTCGTTGCCGAAAACAATGTAGATGCTTCTACACTTTGAGCTTTTGTTATCAAAGCCAATATGGCAAAAACAACGAGGGTTCTGCGGCACTTTAGTCTTTAGAGTGCCGAAGAACCCTCGTTGCCGAAAACAATGTAGATGCTTCTACACTTTGAGCTTTTGTTATCAAAGCCAATATGGCAAAAACAACGAGGCTTCTGCGGCACTTTAGTCTTTAGAGTGCCGCAGAACCCTCGTTGCCTAAAACAATGTAGATGCTTCTACACTTTGAGCTTTTGTTATCAAAGCCAATATGGCAAAAACAACGAGGGTTCTGCGGCACTTTAGTCTTTAGAGTGCCACGGAACCCTCATTGCCGAAAACAATGTAGATGCTTCTACACTTTGAGCTTTTGTTATCAAAGCCAATATGGCAAAAACAACGAGGGTTCTGCGGCACTTTAGTCTTTAGAGTGCCGCGGAACCCTCGTTGCCGAAAACAATGTAGATGCTTCTACACTTTGAGCTTTTGTTATCAAAGCCAATATGGCAAAAACAACGAGGGTTCTGCGGCACTTTAGTCTTTAGAGTGCCGCAGAACCCTCGTTGCCGAAAACAATGTAGATGCTTCTACACTTTGAGCTTTTGTTATCAAAGCCAATATGGCAAAAACAACGATTGTTCTGGGGCACTTTAGTGTTTAGAGTGCCGCAGAACCCTCGTTGCCGAAAACAATGTAGATGCTTCTATACTTTGAGCTTTTGTTATCAAAGCCAATATGGAAAAAACAACGAGGGTTCTTCGGCACTTTAGTCTTTAGAGTGCCGAAGAACCCTCGTTGCCGAAAACAATGTAGATGCTTCTACACTTTGAGCTTTTGTTATCAAAGCCAATATGGCAAAAACAACGAGGGTTCCGCGGCACTGTAAAGACTTTAGTCTTTAGAGAGCCGCGGAACCCTCGTTGCCGAAAACAATGTAGATGCTTCTACACTTTGAGCTTTTGTTATCAAAGCCAATATGGCAAAAACAACGAGGGTTCTGCGGCACTTTAGTCTTTAGAGTGCCGAAGAACCCTCGTTGCCGAAAACAATGTAGATGCTTCTACACTTTGAGCTTTTGTTATCAAAGCCAATATGGCAAAAACAACGAGGTTCTGCGGCACTTTAGTCTTTAGAGTGCCGCAGAACCCTCGTTGCCGAAAACAATGTAGATGCTTCTACACTTTGAGCTTTTGTTATCAAAGCCAATATGGCAAAAACAACGAGGGTTCTGCGGCACTTTAGTCTTTAGAGTGCCGCAGAACCCTCGTTGCCGAAAACAATGTAGATGCTTCTACACTTTGAGCTTTTGTTATCAAAGCCAATATGGCAAAAACAACGAGGGTTCTGCGGCACTTTAGTCTTTAGAGTGCCGCGGAACCCTCGTTGCCGAAAACAATGTAGATGCTTCTACACTTTGAGCTTTTGTTATCAAAGCCAATATGGCAAAAACAACGAGGGTTCTGCGGCACTTTAGTCTTTAGAGTGCCGCAGAACCCCTCGTTGCCGAAAACAATCTAGATGCTTCTACACTTTGAGCTTTTGTTATCAAAGCCAATATGGCAAAAACAACGAGGGTTCTGCGGCACTTTAGTCTTTAGAGTGCCGCAGAACCCTCGTTGCCGAAAACAATGTAGATGCTTCTACACTTTGAGCTTTTGTTATCAAAGCCAATATGGCAAAAACAACGAGGGTTCTGCGGCACTTTAGTCTTTAGAGTCCCGGAACCCTCGTTGCCAAAACAATGTAGATGCTTCTACACTTTGAGCTTTTGTTATCAAAGCCAATATGGCAAAAACAACGAGGGTTCTGCGGCACTGTAAAGACTTTAGTCTTTAGAGCGCCGCGGAACCCTCGTTCCCGAAAACACTGTAGATGCTTCTACACTTTGAGCTTTTGTTATCAAAGCCAATATGGCAAAAACAACGAGGGTTCTGCGGCACTTTAGTCTTTAGAGTGCCGAAGAACCCTCGTTGCCGAAAACAATGTAGATGCTTCTACACTTTGAGCTTTTGTTATCAAAGCCAATATGGCAAAAACAACGAGGCTTCTGCGGCACTTTACTCTTTAGAGTGCCGCAGAACCCTCGTTGCCTAAAACAATGTAGATGCTTCTACACTTTGAGCTTTTGTTATCAAAGCCAATATGGCAAAAACAACGAGGGTTCTGCGGCACTTTAGTCTTTAGAGTGCCACGGAACCCTCATTGCCGAAAACAATGTTGATGCTTCTACACTATGAGCTTTTGTTATCAAAGCCAATATGGCAAAAACAACGAGGGTTCTGCGGCACTTTAGTCTTTAGAGTGCCGCGGAACCCTCGTTGCCGAAAACAATGTAGATGCTTCTACACTTTCACCTTTTGTTATCAAAGCCAATATGGCAAAAACAACGAGGGTTCTGCGGCACTTTAGTCTTTAGAGTGCCGCAGAACCCTCGTTGCCGAAAACAATCTAGATGCTTCTACACCTTGAGCTTTTGTTATCAAAGCCAATATTGCAAAAACAACGAGGGTTCTGAGGCACTTTAGTCTTTAGAGTGCCGCAGAACCCTCGTTGCCGAAAACAATGCAGAAGCTTCTATACTTTGAGCTTTTGTTATCAAAGCCAATATGGCAAAAACAACGAGGGTTCTTCGGCACTTTAGTCTTTAGAGTGCCGCGGAACCCTCGTTGCCAAGAAAACAATGTAGATGCTTCTACACTTTGAGCTTTTGTTATCAAAGCCAATATGGCAAAAACAACGAGGGTTCCGCGGCACTCTAAAGACTTTAGTCTTTAGAGAGCCGCAGAACCCTCGTTGCCAAAAACAATGTAGATGCTTCTACACTTTGAGCTTTTGTTATCAAAGCCAATATGGCAAAAACAACGAGGGTTCTGCGGCACTTTAGTATTTAGAGTGCCGCAGAACCCTCGTTGCCTAAAACAATGTAGATGCTTCTACACTTTGAGCTTTTGTTATCAAAGCCAATATGGCAAAAACAACGAGGGTTCTGCGGCACTTAAAGGGTTCTGGGGACAATAGTCTTTAGAGTGCCGCGGAACCTCGTTGCCGAAAACAATGTAGATGCTTCTACACTTTGAGCTTTTGTTATCAAAGCCAATATGGCAAAAACAACGAGGGTTCTGCGGCACTTTAGTCTTTAGAGTGCCGCGGAACCCTCGTTGCCGAAAACAATGTAGATGCTTCTACACTTTGACTTTTGTTATCAAAGCCAATATGGCAAAAACAACGAGGGTTCTGCGGCACTTTAGTCTTTAGAGTGCCGCAGAACCCTCGTTGCCGAAAACAATGTAGATGCTTCTACACTTTGAGCTTTTGTTATCAAAGCCAATATGGCAAAAACAACGAGGGTTCTGCGGCACTTTAGTCTTTAGAGTGCCACGGAACCCTCATTGCCGAAAACAATGTTGATGCTTCTACACTATGAGCTTTTGTTATCAAAGCCAATATGGCAAAAACAACGAGGGTTCTGCGGCACTTTAGTCTTTAGAGTGCCGCGGAACCCTCGTTGCCGAAAACAATGTAGATGCTTCTACACTTTGAGCTTTTGTTATCAAAGCCAATATGGCAAAAACAACGAGGGTTCTGCGGCACTTTAGTCTTTAGAGTGCCGCGGAACCCTCGTTGCCAAGAACAATGTAGATGCTTCTACACTTTGAGCTTTTGTTATCAAAGCCAATATGGCAAAAACAACGAGGGTTCTGAGGCACTTTAGTCTTTAGAGTGCCGCAGAACCCTCGTTGCCGAAAACAATGTAGATGCTTCTACACTTTGAGCTTTTGTTATCAAAGCCAATATGGCAAAAACAACGAGGGTTCTTCGGCACTTTAGTCTTTAGAGTGCCCGGAACCCTCGTTGCCGAAAACAATGTAGATGCTTCTACACTTTGAGCTTTTGTTATCAAAGCCAATATGGCAAAAACAACGAGGGTTCTGAGGCACTTTAATCTTTAGAGTGCCGCAGAACCCTCGTTGCCGAAAACAATGTAGATGCTTCTACACTTTGAGCTTTTGTTATCAAAGCCAATATGGAAAAAACAACGAGGGTTCTTCGGCACTTTAGTCTTTAGAGTGCCGAAGAACCCTCGTTGCCAAGAACAATGTAGATGCTTCTACACTTTGAGCTTTTGTTATCAAAGCCAATATGGCAAAAACAACGAGGGTTCTGCGGCACTTTAGTCTTTAGAGAGCCGCGGAACCCTCGTTGCCGAAAACAATGTAGATGCTTCTACACTTTGAGCTTTTGTTATCAAAGCCAATATGGCAAAAACAACGAGGGTTCTGCGGCACTTTAGTCTTTAGAGTGCCGAAGAACCCTCGTTGCCGAAAACAATGTAGATGCTTCTACACTTTGAGCTTTTGTTATCAAAGCCAATATGGCAAAAACAACGAGGCTTCTGCGGCACTTTACTCTTTAGAGTGCCGCAGAACCCTCGTTGCCTAAAACAATGTAGATGCTTCTACACTTTGAGCTTTTGTTATCAAAGCCAATATGGCAAAAACAACGAGGGTTCTGCGGCACTTTAGTCTTTAGAGTGCCACGGAACCCTCATTGCCGAAAACAATGTTGATGCTTCTACACTATGAGCTTTTGTTATCAAAGCCAATATGGCAAAAACAACGAGGGTTCTGCGGCACTTTAGTCTTTAGAGTGCCACGGAACCCTCATTGCCGAAAACAATGTAGATGCTTCTACACTTTCACCTTTTGTTATCAAAGCCAATATGGCAAAAACAACGAGGGTTCTGCGGCACTTTAGTCTTTAGAGTGCCGCAGAACCCTCGTTGCCGAAAACAATCTAGATGCTTCTACACCTTGAGCTTTTGTTATCAAAGCCAATATTGCAAAAACAACGAGGGTTCTGAGGCACTTTAGTCTTTAGAGTGCCGCAGAACCCTCGTTGCCGAAAACAATGCAGAAGCTTCTATACTTTGAGCTTTTGTTATCAAAGCCAATATGGAAAAAACAACGAGGGTTCTTCGGCACTTTAGTCTTTAGAGTGCCGCGGAACCCTCGTTGCCGAAAACAATATAGATGCTTCTACACTTTGAGCTTTTGTTATCAAAGCCAATAAGGCAAAAACAACGACGGTTCTGCGGCACTGTAAAGACATTAGTCTTTAGAGAGCTGCGGAACCCTCGTTGCCGAAAACAATGTAGATGCTTCTACACTTTGAGCTTTTGTTATCAAAGCCAATATGGCAAAAAAAACGAGGGTTCAGCGGCACTTTAGTCATTAGAGTGCCGAAGAACCCTCGTTGCCGAAAACAATGTAGATGCTTCTACACTTTGAGCTTTTGTTATCAAAGCCAATATGGCAAAAACAACGAGGGTTCTGCGGCACTTTAGTCTTTAGAGTGCCACGGAACCCTCATTGCCGAAAACAATGTTGATGCTTCTACACTATGAGCTTTTGTTATCAAAGCCAAATTGGCAATAACAACGAGGGTTCTGCGGCACTTTAGTCTTTAGAGTACCGCGGAACCCTCGTTGCCGAAAACAATGTAGATGCTTCTACACTTTGAACTTTTGTTATCAAAGCCAATATGGCAAAAACAACGAGGGTTCTGCGGCACTTTAGTCTTTAGAGTGCCGCAGAACCCTCGTTGCCGAAAACAATCTAGATGCTTCTACACCTTGAGCTTTTGTTATCAAAGCCAATATTGCAAAAACAACGAGGGTTCTGCGGCACTTTAGTCTTTAGAGTGCCACGGAACCCTCGTTGCCGAAAACAATGTAGATGCTTCTACACTTTGAGCTTTTGTTATCAAAGCCAATATGGCAAAAACAACGAGGGTTCTGCGGCACTTTAGTCTTTAGAGTGCCGCGGAACCCTCGTTGCCGAAAACAATGTAGATGCTTCTACACTTTGAGCTTTTGTTATCAAAGCCAATATGGCAAAAACAACGAGGGTTCTTCGGCACTTTAGTCTTTAGAGTGCCGCGGAACCCTCGTTGCCAAGAACAATGTAGATGCTTCTACACTTTGAGCTTTTGTTATCAAAGCCAATATGGCAAAAACAACGACGGTTCCGCGGCACTGTAAAGTCTTTAGAGAGCCGCGGAACCCTCGTTGCCGAAAACAATGTAGATGCTTCTACACTTTGAGCTTTTGTTATCAAAGCCAATATGGCAAAAAAAACGAGGGTTCAGCGGCACTTTAGTCATTAGAGTGCCGAAGAACCCTCGTTGCCGAAAACAATGTAGATGCTTCTACACTTTGAGCTTTTGTTATCAAAGCCAATATGGCAAAAACAACGAGGGTTCTGCGGCACTTTAGTCTTTAGAGTGCCACGGAACCCTCATTGCCGAAAACAATGTTGATGCTTCTACACTTTGAGCTTTTGTTATCAAAGCCAATATGGCAAAAACAACGAGGGTTCTGCGGCACTTTAGTCTTTAGAGTGCCGCGGAACCCTCGTTGCCGAAAACAATGTAGATGCTTCTACACTTTGAGCTTTTGTTATCAAAGCCAATATGGCAAAAACAACGAGGGTTCTGCGGCACTTTAGGATTTAGAGTACCGCGGAACCCTCGTTGCCGAAAACAATGTAGATGCTTCTACACTTTCACCTTTTGTTATCAAAGCCAATATGGCAAAAACAACGAGGGTTCTGCGGCACTTTAGTCTTTAGAGTGCCGCGGAACCCTCGTTGCCAAAACAATGTAGATGCTTCTACACTTTGAGCTTTTGTTATCAAAGCCAATATGGCAAAAACAACGAGGGTTCTGAGGCACTTTAGTCTTTAGAGTGCCGCAGAACCCTCGTTGCCGAAAACAATGCAGATGCTTCTACACTTTGAGCTTTTGTTATCAAAGCCAATATGGAAAAAACAACGAGGGTTCTTCGGCACTTTAGTCTTTAGAGTGCCGCGGAACCCTCGTTGCCGAAAACAATGTAGATGCTTCTACACTTTGAGCTTTTGTTATCAAAGCCAATATGGCAAAAACAACGAGGGTTCCGCGGCACTGTAAAGACTTTAGTCTTTAGAGAGCCGCGGAACCCTCGTTGCCGAAAACAATGTAGATGCTTCTACACTTTGAGCTTTTGTTATCAAAGCCAATATGGCAAAAACAACGAGGGTTCTGCGGCACTTTAGTCTTTAGAGTGCCGAAGAACCCTCGTTGCCGAAAACAATGTAGATGCTTCTACACTTTGAGCTTTTGTTATCAAAGCCAATATGGCAAAAACAACGAGGCTTCTGCGGCACTTTACTCTTTAGAGTGCCGCAGAACCCTCGTTGCCTAAAACAATGTAGATGCTTCTACACTTTGAGCTTTTGTTATCAAAGCCAATATGGCAAAAACAACGAGGGTTCTGCGGCACTTTAGTCTTTAGAGTGCCACGGAACCCTCATTGCCGAAAACAATGTTGATGCTTCTACACTATGAGCTTTTGTTATCAAAGCCAATATGGCAAAAACAACGAGGGTTCTGCGGCACTTTAGTCTTTAGAGTGCCGCGGAACCCTCGTTGCCGAAAACAATGTAGATGCTTCTACACTTTCACCTTTTGTTATCAAAGCCAATATGGCAAAAACAACGAGGGTTCTGCGGCACTTTAGTCTTTAGAGTGCCGCAGAACCCTCGTTGCCGAAAACAATCTAGATGCTTCTACACCTTGAGCTTTTGTTATCAAAGCCAATATTGCAAAAACAACGAGGGTTCTGAGGCACTTTAGTCTTTAGAGTGCCGCAGAACCCTCGTTGCCGAAAACAATGCAGAAGCTTCTATACTTTGAGCTTTTGTTATCAAAGCCAATATGGCAAAAACAACGAGGGTTCTGCGGCACTTTAGTCTTTAGAGTGCCGCGGAACCCTCGTTGCCGAAAACAATGTAGATGCTTCTACACTTTGAGCTTTTGTTATCAAAGCCAATATGGCAAAAACAACGAGGGTTCAGCGGCACTTTAGTCTTTAGAGTGCCGAAGAACCCTCGTTGCCGAAAACAATGTAGATGCTTCTACACTTTGAGCTTTTGTTATCAAAGCCAATATGGCAAAAACAACGAGGGTTCTGCGGCACTTTAGTCTTTAGAGTGCCACGGAACCCTCGTTGCCGAAAACAATGTAGATGCTTCTACACTTTGAGCTTTTGTTATCAAAGCCAATATGGCAAAAACAACGAGGGTTCTGCGGCACTTTAGTCTTTAGAGTGCCGCAGAACCCTCGTTGCCGAAAACAATGTAGATGCTTCTACACTTTGAGCTTTTGTTATCAAAGCCAATATGGCAAAAACAACGAGGGTTCTGCGGCACTTTAGTCTTTAGAGTGCCGCAGAACCCTCGTTGCCGAAAACAATGTAGATGCTTCTACACTTTGAGCTTTTGTTATCAAAGCCAATATGGCAAAAACAACGAGGGTGCTGCGGCACTTTAGTCTTTAGAGTGCCACGGAACCCTCGTTGCCGAAAACAATGTTGATGCTTCTACACTATGAGCTTTTGTTATCAAAGCCAATATGGCAAAAACAACGAGGGTTCTGCGGCACTTTAGTCTTTAGAGTGCCGCGGAACCCTCGTTGCCGAAAACAATGTAGATGCTTCTACACTTTCACCTTTTGTTATCAAAGCCAATATGGCAAAAACAACGAGGGTTCTGCGGCAGTTTAGTCTTTAGAGTGCCCCAGAACCCTCGTTGCCAAAACAATGTAGATGCTTCTACACTTTGAGCTTTTGTTATCAAAGCCAATATGGCAAAAACAACGAGGGTTCCGCGGCACTGTAAAGACTTTAGTCTTTAGAGTGCCGCGGAACCCTCGTTGCCGAAAACAATGTAGATGCTTCTACACTTTGAGCTTTTGTTATCAAAGCCAATATGGCAAAAACAACGAGGGTTTCTCTCTAAAGACTTTAGTCTTTAGAGTGCCGCGGAACCCTCGTTGCCAAGAACAATGTAGATGCTTCTACACTTTGAGCTTTTGTTATCAAAGCCAATATGTCAAAAACAACGAGGGTTCTGCGGCACTTTAGTTTTTAGAGTGCCGAAGATCCCTCGTTGCCGAAAACAATGTAGATGCTTCTACACTTTGAGCTTTTGTTATCAAAGCCAATATGGCAAAAACAAGAGGGTTCTGCGGCACTTTAGTCTTTAGAGTGCCGAAGAACCCTCGTTGCCGAAAAAACTGTAGATGCTTCTACACTTTGAGCTTTTGTTATCAAAGCCAATATGGCAAAAACAACGAGGGTTCCGCGGCACTCTAAAGACTTTAGTCTTTAGAGAGCCGCGGAACCCTCGTTGCCGAAAACAATGTAGATGCTTCTACACTTTGAGCTTTTGTTATCAAAGCCAATATGGCAAAAACAACGAGGGTTCCGCCGCACTCTAAAGACTTTAGTCTTTAGAGAGCCTACTAACCCTTGTTGCCGAAAACAATGTAGATGCTTCTACACTTTGAGCTTTTGTTATCAAAGCCAATATGGCAAAAACAACGAGGGTTCTGCGGCACTTTAGTCTTTAGAGTGCCACGGAACCCTCATTGCCGAAAACAATGTTGATGTTTCTACACTATGAGCTTTTGTTAACAAAGCCAATATGGCAAAAACAACGAGGGTTCTGCGGCACTTTAGTCTTTAGAGTGCCGCGGAACCCTCGTTGCCGAAAACAATGTAGATGCTTCTACACTTTCACCTTTTGTTATCAAAGCCAATATGGCAAAAACAACGAGGGTTCTGCGGCACTTTAGTCTTTAGAGTCGCAGAACCCTCGTTGCCGAAAACAATGTAGATGCTTCTACACTTTGAGCTTTTGTTATCAAAGCCAATATGGGAAAAACAACCAGGGTTATGCGGCGCTCTCAAGACTTTAGTCTTTAGAGTGCCTCGGATCCCTCGTTGCCAAGAACAATGTAGATGCTTCTACACTTTGAGCTTTTGTTATCAAAGCCAATATGGCAAAAACAACGAGGGTTCTTAGGCACTTTAGTCTTTAGAGTGCCGCAGAACCCTCGTTGCCGAAAACACTGTAGATGCTTCTACACTTTGAGCTTTTGTTATCAAAGCCAATATGGCAAAAACAACGAGGGTTCCGCGGCACTCTAAAGACTTTAGTCTTTAGAGAGCCGCGGAACCCTCGTTGCCGAAAACAATGTAGATGCTTCTACACTTTGAGCTTTTGTTATCAAAGCCAATATGGCAAAAACAAAGAGGGTTCTGCAGCACTTTAGTCTTTAGAGTGCCGAAGAACCCTCGTTGCCGAAAACAATGTAGATGCTTCTACACTTTGAGCTTTTGTTATCAAAGCCAATATGGAAAAACAACGAGGGTTCCGCGGCACCTTAAAGACTTTAGTCTTTAGAGTGCTTCGGAACCTTCGTTGCCGAGAACAATGTAGATGCTTCTACACTTTGAGCTTTTGTTATCAAAGCCAATATGGCAAAAACAACGAGGGTTCTGCGGCACTTTAGTCTTTAGAGTGCCACGGAACCCTCGTTGCCGAAAACAATGTAGATGCTTCTACACTTTGAGCTTTTGTTATCAAAGCCAATATGGCAAAAACAACGAGGGTTCTGCGGCTAAAGACTTTAGTCTTTAGAGAGCCGCGGAACCCTCGTTGCCGAAAACAATGTTGATGTTTCTACACTATGAGCTTTTGTTAACAAAGCCAATATGGCTAAAACAACGAGTGTTCTGCGGCACTTTAGTCTTTAGAGTGCCGCGGAACCCTCGTTGCCGAAAACAATGTAGATGCTTCTACACTTTCACCTTTTGTTATCAAAGCCAATATGGCAAAAACAACGAGGGTTCTGCGGCACTTTAGTCTTTAGAGTGCCGCAGAACCCTCGTTGCCGAAAACAATGTAGATGCTTCTACACTTTGAGCTTTTGTTATCAAAGCCAATATGGCAAAAACAACGAGGGTTCCTGCGGCACTCTAAAGACTTAGTCTTTAGAGAGCCGCGGAACCCTATTGCCAAAAACAATCTAGATGCTTCTATATTTTGAGCTTTTGTTATCAAAGCCAATATGGCAAAAACAACGAGGGTTCTGCGGCACTTTAGTCTTTAGAGAGCCACGGAACCCTCGTTGCCGAAAACAATGTAGATGCTTCTACACTTTGAGCTTTTGTTATCAAAGCCAATATGGCAAAAACAACGAGGGTTCTGCGGCACTTTAGTCTTTAGAGTGCCGAAGAACCCTCGTTGCCGAAAACAATGTAGATGCTTCTACACTTTGAGCTTTTGTTATCAAAGCCAATATGGCAAAAACAACGAGGGTTCCGCGGCTAAAGACTTTAGTCTTTAGAGAGCCGCGGAACCCTCGTTGCCGAAAACAATGTAGATGCTTCTACACTTTGAGCTTTTGTTATCAAAGCCAATATGGCAAAAACAACGAGGGTTCTGCGGCACTTTAGTCTTTAGAGTGCCGAAGAACCCTCGTTGCCGAAAACAATGTAGATGCTTCTACACTTTGAGATTTTGTTATCAAAGCCAATATGGCAAAAACAACGAGGGTTCGCGGCACTCTGAAGACTTTAGTCTTTAGAGTGCCGTGGAACCCTCGTTGCCAAAACAATGTAGATGCTTCTACACTTTGAGCTTTTGTTATCAAAGCCAATATGGCAAAAACAACGAGGTTCTGCGGCACTTTAGTCTTTAGAGTGCCGAAGAACCCTCGTTGCCGAAAACAATGTAGATGCTTCTACACTTTGAGCTTTTGTTATCAAAGCCAATATGGCAAAAACAACGAGGGTTCTGCGGCACTTTAGTCTTTAGAGTGCCACGGAACCCTCATTGCCGAAAACAATGTTGATGCTTCTACACTATGAGCTTTTGTTATCAAAGCCAATATGGCAAAAACAACGAGGGTTCTGCGGCACTTTAGTCTTTAGAGTGCCGCGGAACCCTCGTTGCCGAAAACAATGTAGATGCTTCTACACTTTCACCTTTTGTTATCAAAGCCAATATGGCAAAAACAACGAGGGTTCTGCGGCACTTTAGTCTTTAGAGTGCCGCAGAACCCTCGTTGCCGAAAACAATCTAGATGCTTCTACACCTTGAGCTTTTGTTATCAAAGCCAATATGGCAAAAACAACGAGGGTTTTGAGGCACTTTAGTCTTTAGAGTGCCGCAGAACCCTCGTTGCCTAAAACAATGTAGATGCTTCTACACTTTGAGCTTTTGTTATCAAAGCCAATATGGCAAAAACAACGAGGGTTCTGCGGCACTTTAGTCTTTAGAGTGCCGCAGAACCCTCATTGCCGAAAACAATGTAGATGCTTCTACACTTTGCGCTTTTGTTATCAAAGCCAATATGGCAAAAACAACGAGTGTTCTGCGGCTAAAGACTTTAGTCTTTAGAGTGCCACGGAACCCTCATTGCCGAAAACAATGTTGATGTTTCTACACTTTGAGCTTTTGTTAACAAAGCCAATATGGCAAAAACAACGAGGGTTCCGCGGCACTCTAAAGACTTTAGTCTTTAGAGAGCCGCGGAACCCTCGTTGCCGAAAACAATGTAGATGCTTCTACACTTTGAGCTTTTGTTATCAAAGCCAATATGGCAAAAACAACGAGGGTTCTGCAGCACTTTAGTCTTTAGAGTGCCGAAGAACCCTCGTTGCCGAAAACAATGTAGATGCTTCTACACTTTGAGCTTTTGTTATCAAAGCCAATATGGCAAAAAAACCCAGGGTTCTGCGTCACTTTAGTCTTTAGAGTGCCGCAGAACCCTCGTTGCCGAAAACAATGTAGATGCTTCTACACTTTGAGCTTTTGTTATCAAAGCCAATATGGCAAAAACAACGAGGGTTCTGCGGCACTTTAGTCTTTAGAGTGCCGAAGAACCCTCGTTTCCGAAAACAATGTAGATGCTTCTACACTTTGAGCTTTTGTTATCAAAGCCAATATGGCAAAAACAACGAGGGTTCCGCGGCACTCTAAAGACTTTAGTCTTTAGAGAGCCGCGGAACCCTCGTTGCCTAAAACAATGTAGATGCTTCTACACTTTGAGCTTTTGTTATCAAAGCCAATATGGCAAAAACAACGAGGGTTCTGAGGCACTTTAGTCTTTAGAGTGCCACGGAACCCTCATTGCCGAAAACAATGTTGATGCTTCTACACTATGAGCTTTTGTTATCAAAGCCAATATGGCAAAAACAACGAGGGTTCTGCGGCACTTTAGTCTTTAGAGTGCCGCGGAACCCTCGTTGCCGAAAACAATGTAGATGCTTCTACACTTTCACCTTTTGTTATCAAAGCCAATATGGCAAAAACAACGAGGGTTCTGCGGCACTTTAGTCTTTAGAGTGCCGCAGAACCCTCGTTGCCGAAAACAATCTAGATGCTTCTACACCTTGAGCTTTTGTTATCAAAGCCAATATTGCAAAAACAACGAGGGTTCTGAGGCACTTTAGTCTTTAGAGTGCCGCAGAACCCTCGTTGCCGAAAACAATGCAGAAGCTTCTATACTTTGAGCTTTTGTTATCAAAGCCAATATGGAAAAAACAACGAGGGTTCTTCAGCACTTTAGTCTTTAGAGTGCCGCGGAACCCTCGTTGCCAAAACAATGTAGATGCTTCTACACTTTGAGCTTTTGTTATCAAAGCCAATATGGCAAAAACAACGAGGGTTCTGCGGCACTCTAAAGACTTTACTCTTTAGAGAGCCGCGGAACCCTCGTTGCCGAAAACAATCTAGATGCTTCTACATTTTGAGCTTTTGTTATCAAAGCCAATATGGCAAAAACAACGAGGGTTCTGCGGCACTTTAGTCTTTAGAGTGCCGAAGAACCCTCGTTGCCGAAAACAATGTAGGTGCTTCTATTTTTTGAGCTTTTGTTATCAAAGCCAATATGGCAAAAACAACGAGGCTTCTGCGGCACTTTAGTCTTTAGAGTGCCGCAGAACCCTCGTTGCCTAAAACAATGTAGATGCTTCTACACTTTGAGCTTTTGTTATCAAAGCCAATATGGCAAAAACAACGAGGGTTCTGCGGCACTTTAGTCTTTAGAGTGCCACGGAACCCTCATTGCCGAAAACAATGTTGATGTTTCTACACTATGAGCTTTTGTTATCAAAGCCAATATGGCAAAAACAACGAGGGTTCTGCGACACTCTAAAGACTTTAGTCTTTAGAGAGCCACGGAACCCTCGTTGCCGAAAACAATGTAGATCCTTCTACACTTTGAGCTTTTGTTATCAAAGCCAATATGGCAAAAACAAAGAGGGTTCTGCGGCACTTTAGTCTTTAGAGTGCCGAAGAACCCTCGATGCCGAAAACAATGTAGATGCTTCTACACTTTGAGCTTTTGTTATCAAAGCCAATATGGCAAAAACAACGAGGGTTCCGCGGCACTCTAAAGACTTTAGTCTTTAGAGAGCCGCGGAACCCTCGTTGCCTAAAACAATGTAGATGCTTCTACACTTTGAGCTTTTGTTATCAAATCCAATATGGCAAAAACAAATGGGTTCTGCAGCACTTTAGTCTTTAGAGTGCCGAAGAACCCTCGTTGCCGAAAACAATGTAGATGCTTCTACACTTTGAGCTTTTGTTATCAAAGCCAATATGGCAAAAAAAACGAGGGTTCCGCGGCACTCTGAAGACTTTAGTCTTTAGAGTGCCGAGGAACCCTCGTTGCCAAGAACAATGTAGATGCTTCTACACTTTGAGCTTTTGTTATCAAAGCCAATATGGCAAAAAAAACGAGGGTTCTGCGGCACTTTAGTCTTTAGAGTGCCGAAGAACCCTCGTTGCCGAAAACAATGTAGATGCTTCTACACTTTGAGCTTTTGTTATCAAAGCCAATATGGCAAAAACAACGAGGGTTCCGCGGCACTCTAAAGACTTTACTCTTTAGAGAGCCGCGGAACCCTCGTTGCCTAAAACAATGTAGATGCTTCTACACTTTGAGCTTTTGTTATCAAAGCCAATATGGCAAAAACAAATGGGTTCTGAGGCACTTTAGTCTTTAGAGTGCCGAAGAACCCTCGTTGCCGAAAACAATGTAGATGCTTCTACACTTTGAGCTTTTGTTATCAAAGCCAATATGGCAAAAACAACGAGGGTTCTGCGGCACTCTGAAGACTTTAGTCTTTAGAGTGCCGTGGAACCCTCGTTGCCAAAACAATGTAGATGCTTCTACACTTTGAGCTTTTGTTATCAAAGCCAATATGGCAAAAAAAACGAGGGTTCTGCGGCACTTTAGTCTTTAGAGTGCCGAAGAACCCTCGTTGCCGAAAACAATGTAGATGCTTCTACACTTTGAGCTTTTGTTATCAAAGCCAATATGGCAAAAACAACGAGGGTTCTGCGGCACTTTAGTCTTTAGAGTGCCACGGAACCCTCATTGCCGAAAACAATGTTGATGCTTCTACACTATGAGCTTTTGTTATCAAAGCCAATATGGCAAAAACAACGAGGGTTCTGCGGCACTTTAGTCTTTAGAGTGCCGCGGAACCCTCGTTGCCGAAAACAATGTAGATGCTTCTACACTTTCACCTTTTGTTATCAAAGCCAATATGGCAAAAACAACGAGGGTTCTGCGGCACTTTAGTCTTTAGAGTGCCGCAGAACCCTCGTTGCCGAAAACAATCTAGATGCTTCTACACCTTGAGCTTTTGTTATCAAAGCCAATATTGCAAAAACAACGAGGGTTCTGAGGCACTTTAGTCTTTAGAGTGCCGCAGAACCCTCGTTGCCGAAAACACTGTAGATGCTTCTACACTTTGAGCTTTTGTTATCAAAGCCAATATGGCAAAAACAACGAGGGTTCTGCGGCACTTTAGTCTTTAGAGTGCCGCGGAACCCTCGTTGCCGAAAACAATGTAGATGCTTCTACACTTTGAGCTTTTGTTATCAAAGCCAATATGGCAAAAACAACGAGGGTTCTGCGGCACTTTAGTCTTTAGAGTGCCGCGGAACCCTCGTTGCCGAAAACAATGTAGATGCTTCTACACTTTGAGCTTTTGTTATCAAAGCCAATATGGCAAAAACAACGAGGGTTCTGCGGCACTTTAGTCTTTAGAGTGCCGCAGAACCCTCGTTGCCGAAAACAATGTAGATGCTTCTACACTTTGAGCTTTTGTTATCAAAGCCAATATGGCAAAAACAACGAGGGTTCTGCGGCACTTTAGTCTTTAGAGTGCCGCGGAACCCTCATTGCCGAAAACAATGTTGATGCTTCTACACTATGAGCTTTTGTTATCAAAGCCAATATGGCAAAAACAACGAGGGTTCTGCGGCACTTTAGTCTTTAGAGTGCCGCGGAACCCTCGTTGCCGAAAACAATGTAGATGCTTCTACACTTTCACCTTTTGTTATTAAAGCCAATATGGCAAAAACAACGAGGGTTCTGCGGCACTTTAGTCTTTAGAGTGCCGCAGAACCCTCGTTGCCGAAAACAATCTAGATGCTTCTACACCTTGAGCTTTTGTTATCAAAGCCAATATTGCAAAAACAACGAGGGTTCTGAGGCACTTTAGTCTTTAGAGTGCCGCAGAACCCTCGTTGCCGAAAACAATGTAGATGCTTCTACACCTTGAGCTTTTGTTATCAAAGCCAATATGGCAAAAACAACGAGGGTTCTGCGGCTAAAGACTTTAGTCTTTAGAGTGCCGCAGAACCCTCGTTGCCGAAAACAATGTAGATGCTTCTACACTTTGAGCTTTTGTTATCAAAGCCAATATGGCAAAAACAACGAGGGTTCTGCGGCACTTTAGTCTTTAGAGTGCCGAAGAACCCTCGTTGCCGAAAACAATGTAGATGCTTCTACACTTTGAGCTTTTGTTATCAAAGCCAATATGGCAAAAACAACGAGGCTTCTGCGGCACTTTAGTCTTTAGAGTGCCGCAGAACCCTCGTTGCCTAAAACAATGTAGATGCTTCTACACTTTGAGCTTTTGTTATCAAAGCCAATATGGCAAAAACAACGAGGGTTCTGCGGCACTTTAGTCTTTAGAGTGCCACGGAACCCTCATTGCCGAAAACAATGTAGATGCTTCTACACTATGAGCTTTTGTTATCAAAGCCAATATGGCAAAAACAACGAGGGTTATGCGGCTAAAGACTTTAGTCTTTAGAGTGCCGCGGAACCCTCGTTGCCGAAAACAATGTAGATGCTTCTACACTTTGAGCTTTTGTTATCAAAGCCAATATGGCAAAAACAACGAGGGTTCTGCGGCACTTTAGTCTTTAGAGTGCCGCAGAACCCTCGTTGCCGAAAACAATGTAGATGCTTCTACACTTTGAGCTTTTGTTATCAAAGCCAATATGGCAAAAACAACGAGGGTTCTGCGGCACTCTAAAGACTTTAGTCTTTAGAGTGCCGCAGAACCCTCGTTGCCTAAAACAATGTAGATGCTTCTACACTTTGAGCTTTTGTTATCAAAGCCAATATGGCAAAAACAACGAGGGTTCTGCGGCACTTTAGTCTTTAGAGTGCCGAAGAACCCTCGTTGCCGAAAACAATGTAGATGCTTCTACACTTTGAGCTTTTGTTATCAAAGCCAATATGGCAAAAACAACGAGGGTTCTGCGGCACTCTAAAGACTTTAGTCTTTAGAGTGCCGAAGGAACCCTCGTTGCCGAAAACAATGTAGATGCTTCTACACTTTGAGCTTTTGTTATCAAAGCCAATATGGCAAAAACAACGAGGGTTCTGCGGCACTTTAGTCTTTAGAGTGCCGAAGAACCCTCGTTGCCGAAAACAATGTAGATGCTTCTACACTTTGAGCTTTTGTTATCAAAGCCAATATGGCAAAAACAAAGAGGGTTCTGCGGCACTTTAGTCTTTAGAGTGCCGCAGAACCCTCGTTGCCGAAAACAATGTAGATGCTTCTACACTTTGAGCTTTTGTTATCAAAGCCAATATGGCAAAAACAACGAGGGTTCTGCGGCACTTTAGTCTTTAGAGTGCCACGGAACCCTCATTGCCGAAAACAATGTTGATGCTTCTACACTATGAGCTTTTGTTATCAAAGCCAATATGGCAAAAACAACGAGGGTTCTGCGGCACTTTAGTCTTTAGAGTGCCGCGGAACCCTCGTTGCCGAAAACAATGTAGATGCTTCTACACTTTCACCTTTTGTTATCAAAGCCAATATGGCAAAAACAACGAGGGTTCTGCGGCACTTTAGTCTTTAGAGTGCCGCAGAACCCTCGTTGCCGAAAACAATCTAGATGCTTCTACACCTTGAGCTTTTGTTATCAAAGCCAATATTGCAAAAACAACGAGGGTTCTGAGGCACTTTAGTCTTTAGAGTGCCGCAGAACCCTCGTTGCCGAAAACAATGCAGAAGCTTCTATACTTTGAGCTTTTGTTATCAAAGCCAATATGGCAAAAACAATGAGGGTTCCGCGGCACTCTAAAGACTTTAGTCTTTAGAGTGCCGCGGAACCCTCGGTGCCGAAAAAAATGTAGATGCTTCTACACTTTGAGCTTTTGTTATCAAAGCCAATATGGCAAAAACATCGAGGGTTCTGCGGCACTTTAGTCTTTAGAGTGCCGAAGAACCCTCGTTGCCGAAACCAATGTAGATGCTTCTACACTTTGAGCTTTTGTTATCAAAGCCAATATGGCAAAAACAACGAGGGTTCCTGCGGCTAAAGACTTTAGTCTTTAGAGTGCCGCGGAACCCTCGTTGCCAAAACAATGTAGATGTTTCTACACTTTGAGCTTTTGTTATCAAAGCCAATATGGCAAAAACAACGAGGGTTCTGCGGCACTTTAGTCTTTAGAGTGCCGCAGAACCCTCGTTGCCGAAAACAATGTAGATGCTTCTACACTTTGAGCTTTTGTTATCAAAGCCAATATGGCAAAAACAACGAGGGTTCTGCGGCACTTTAGTCTTTAGAGTGCCGAAGAACCCTCGTTGCCGAAAACAATGTAGATGCTTCTACACTTTGAGCTTTTGTTATCAAAGCCAATATGGCAAAAACAACGAGGGTTCCGCGGCACTCTAAAGACTTTACTCTTTAGAGTGCCGCGGAACCCTCGTTGCCTAAAACAATGTATATGCTTCTACACTTTGAGCTTTTGTTATCAAAGCCAATATGGCAAAAACAAATGGGTTCTGCAGCACTTTAGTCTTTAGAGTGCCGAAGAACCCTCGTTGCCAAAACAATGTAGATGCTTCTACACTTTGAGCTTTTGTTATCAATGCCAATATGGCAAAAACAACGAGGGTTCCGCGGCACTCTGAAGACTTTAGTCTTTATAGTGCCGCGGAACCCTCGTTGCCGAAAACAATGTAGATGCTTCTACACTTTGAGCTTTTGTTATCAAAGCCAATATGGCAAAAACAACGAGGGTTCTGCGGCACTTTAGTCTTTAGAGTGCCGAAGAACCCTCGTTGCCGAAAACAATGTAGATGCTTCTACACTTTGAGCTTTTGTTATCAAAGCCAATATGGCAAAAACAACGAGGGTTCTGCGGCACTTTAGTCTTTAGAGTGCCGCGGAACCCTCATTGCCGAAAACAATGTTGATGCTTCTACACTTTGAGCTTTTGTTATCAAAGCCAATATGGCAAAAACAACGAGGGTTCTGCGGCACTTTAGTCTTTAGAGTGCCGCGGAACCCTCGTTGCCGAAAACAATGTAGATGCTTCTACACTTTGAGCTTTTGTTATCAAAGCCAATATGGCAAAAACAACGAGGGTTCTGCGGCACTTTAGTCTTTAGAGTGCCGCAGAACCCTCGTTGCCGAAAACAATCTAGATGCTTCTACACTTTGAGCTTTTGTTATCAAAGCCAATATGGCAAAAACCACGAGGGTTCTGAGGCACTTTAGTCTTTAGAGTGCCGCAGAACCCTCGTTGCCAAAAACAATGTAGATGCTTCTACACTTTGAGCTTTTGTTATCAAAGCCAATATGGCAAAAACAACGAGGTTCTGCGGCACTTTAGTCTTTAGAGTTCCACGGAACCCTCATTGCCGAAAACAATGTTGATGCTTCTACACTATGAGCTTTTGTTATCAAAGCCAATATGGCAAAAACAACGAGGGTTCTGCGGCACTCTAAAGACTTTAGTCTTTAGAGAGCCGCGGAACCCTCGTTGCCGAAAACAATGTAGATGCTTCTACACTTTGAGCTTTTGTTATCAAAGCCAATATGGCAAAAACAACGAGGGTTCTGCGGCACTTTAGTCTTTAGAGTGCCGAAGAACCCTCGTTGCCGAAAACAATGTAGATGCTTCTACACTTTGAGCTTTTGTTATCAAAGCCAATATGGCAAAAACAACGAGGGTTCCACGGCACTATAAAGACTTTACTCTTTAGAGTGCCGCGGAACCCTCGTTGCCAAAACAATGTAGATGCTTCTACACTTTGAGCTTTTGTTATCAAAGCCAATATGGCAAAAAAACAAATGGGTTCTGCGGCACTTTAGTCTTTAGAGTGCCGAAGAACCCTCGTTGCCGAAAACAATGTAGATGCTTCTACACTTTGAGCTTTTGTTATCAAAGCCAATATGGCAAAAACCACGAGGGTTCCGCGGCACTCTAAAGACTTTAGTCTTTAGAGTGCCGCGGAACCCTCGTTGCCAAGAACAATGTAGATGCTTCTACACTTTGAGCTTTTGTTATCAAAGCCAATATGGCAAAAACAACGAGGGTTCTGCGGCACTTTAGTCTTTAGAGTGCCGAAGAACCCTCGTTGCCGAAAACAATGTAGATGCTTCTACACTTTGAGCTTTTGTTATCAAAGCCAATATGGCAAAAACAACGAGGGTTCCGCGGCACTCTAAAGACTTTAGTCTTTAGAGTGCCGCAGAACCCTCGTTGCCTAAAACAATGTAGATGCTTCTACACTTTGAGCTTTTGTTATCAAATCCAATATGGCAAAAACAAATGGGTTCTGAGGCACTTTAGTCTTTAGAGTGCCACGGAACCCTCATTGCCGAAAACAATGTTGATGCTTCTACACTATGAGCTTTTGTTATTAAAGCCAATATGGCAAAAACAACGAGGGTTCTGCGGCACTTTAGTCTTTAGAGTGCCGCGGAACCCTCGTTGCCGAAAACAATGTAGATGCTTCTACACTTTCACCTTTTGTTATCAAAGCCAATATGGCAAAAACAACGAGGGTTCTGCGGCACTTTAGTCTTTAGAGTGCCGCAGAACCCTCGCTGCCGAAAACAATCTAGATGCTTCTACACTTTGAGCTTTTGTTATCAAAGCTAATATGGCAAAAACAACGCGGGTTCTGAGGCACTTTAGTCTTTAGAGTGCCGCAGAACCCTCGTTGCCGAAAACACTGTAGATGCTTCTACACTTTGACCTTTTGTTATCAAAGCCAATATGGAAAAAACAACGAGGGTTCTTCGGCACTTTAGTCTTTAGAGTGCCGCGGAACCCTCGTTGCCAAAACAATGTAGATGCTTCTACACTTTGAGCTTTTGTTATCAAAGCCAATATGGCAAAAACAACGAGGGTTCCGCGGCACTATAAAGACTTTAGTCTTTAGAGAGCCGCGGAACCCTATTGCCGAAAACAATGTAGATGCTTCTACATTTTGAGCTTTTGTTATCAAAGCCAATATGGCAAAAACAACGAGGGTTCTGCGGCACTTTAGTCTTTAGAGTGCCGAAGAACCCTCGTTGCCGAAAACAATGTAGATGCTTCTACACTTTGAGCTTTTGTTATCAAAGCCAATATGGCAAAAACAACGATGCTTCTGCGGCACTTTACTCTTTAGAGTGCCGCAGAACCCTCGTTGCCTAAAACAATGTAGATGCTTCTACACTTTGAGCTTTTGTTATCAAAGCCAATATGGCAAAAACAACGAGGGTTCTGCGGCACTTTAGTCTTTAGAGTGCCGCAGAACCCTCGTTGCCGAAAACACTGTAGATGCTTCTACACTTTGAGCTTTTGTTATCAAAGCCAATATTGCAAAAACAACGAGGGTTTTGAGGCACTTTAGTCTTTAGAGTGCCGCAGAACCCTCGTTGCCTAAAACAATGTAGATGCTTCTACACTTTGAGCTTTTGTTATCAAAGCCAATATGGCAAAAACAACGAGGGTTCTGCGGCACTTTAGTCTTTAGAGTGCCACGGAACCCTCGTTGCCGAAAACAGTGTAGATTTTCTACACTTTGAGTTTTAGTTATCAAAGCCAATATGGCAAAAACAACGAGGGTTTTGCGGTACTCTAAAGACTTTAGTCTTTAGAGAGCCACGGAACCCTCGTTACCGAAAACAATGTAGATGCTTCTACACTTTGAGCTTTTGTTATCAAAGCCAATATGGCAAAAACAACGGGGGTTCTGCGGCACTTTAGTCTTTAGAGTGCCGAAGAACCCTCGTTGCCGAAAACAATGTAGATGCTTCTACACTTTGAGCTTTTGTTATCAAAGCCAATATGGCAAAAACAACGAGGGTTCCGCGGCACTCTAAAGACTTTACTCTTTAGAGAGCCGCGGAACCCTCGTTGCCTAAAACAATGTAGATGCTTCTACACTTTGAGCTTTTGTTATCAAAGCCAATATGGCAAAAACAAATGGGTTCTGCAGCACTTTAGTCTTTAGAGTGCCGAAGAACCCTCGTTGCCGAAAACAATGTAGATGCTTCTACACTTTGAGCTTTTGTTATCAAAGCCAATATGGCAAAAACAACGAGGGTTCCGCGGCACTCTGAAGACTTTAGTCTTTAGAGTGCCGAGGAACCCTCGTTGCCAAAACAATGTAGATGCTTCTACACTTTGAGCTTTTGTTATCAAAGCCAATATGGCAAAAACAACGAGGGTTCTGCGGCACTTTAGTCTTTAGAGTGCCGAAGAACCCTCGTTGCCGAAAACAATGTAGATGCTTCTACACTTTGTGCTTTTGTTATCAAAGCCAATATGGCAAAAACAACCAGAGTTCCGCGGCTCTCTAAAGACTTTACTCTTTAGAGTGCCGCAGAACCCTCGTTGCCTAAAACAATGTAGATGCTTCTACACTTTGAGCTTTTGTTATCAAATCCAATATGGCAAAAACAAATGGGTTCTGCGGCACTTTAGTCTTTAGAGTGCCACGGAACCCTCATTGCCGAAAACAATGTTGATGCTTCTACACTATGAGCTTTTGTTATCAAAGCCAATATGGCAAAAACAACGAGGGTTCTGCGGCACTTTAGTCTTTAGAGTGCCGCGGAACCCTCGTTGCCGAAAACAATGTAGATGCTTCTACACTTTCACCTTTTGTTATCAAAGCCAATATGGCAAAAACAACGAGGGTTCTGCGGCACTTTAGTCTTTAGAGTGCCGCAGAACCCTCGTTGCCGAAAACAATCTAGATGCTTCTACACCTTGAGCTTTTGTTATCAAAGCCAATATTGCAAAAACAACGAGGGTTCTGAGGCACTTTAGTCTTTAGAGTGCCGCAGAACCCTCGTTGCCGAAAACAATGCAGAAGCTTCTATACTTTGAGCTTTTGTTATCAAAGCCAATATGGCAAAAACAACCAGGGTTCTTCGGCACTTTAGTCTTTAGAGTGCCGCGGAACCCTCGTTGCCGAAAACAATGTAGATGCTTCTACACTTTGAGCTTTTGTTATCAAAGCCAATATGGCAAAAACAACGAGGGTTCCGCGGCACTGTAAAGACTTTAGTCTTTAGAGTACCGCGGAACCCTCGTTGCCGAAAACAATGTAGATGCTTCTACACTTTGAGCTTTTGTTATCAAAGCCAATATGGCAAAAACAACGAGGGTTCTGCGGCACTTTAGTCTTTAGAGTGCCGAAGAACCCTCGTTGCCGAAAACAATGTAGATGCTTCTACACTTTGAGCTTTTGTTATCAAAGCCAATATGGCAAAAACAACGAGGCTTCTGCGGCACTTTACTCTTTAGAGTGCCGCAGAACCCTCGTTGCCTAAAACAATGTAGATGCTTCTACACTTTGAGCTTTTGTTATCAAAGCCAATATGGCAAAAACAACGAGGGTTCTGTGGCACTTTAGTCTTTAGAGTGCCACAGAACCCTCGTTGCCGAAAACAATGTAGATGCTTCTACACTTTGAGCTTTTGTTATCAAAGCCAATATGGCAAAAACAACGAGGGTTCTGCGGCACTTTAGTCTTTACACTTTGAGCTTTTGTTATCAAAGCCAATATGGCAAAAACAACGAGGGTTCTGCGGCACTTTGTCTTTAAAGTGCCGCAGAACCCTCGTTGCCGAAAACAATGTAGATGCTTCTACACTTTGAGCTTTTGTTATCAAAGCCAATATGGCAAAAACAACGAGGGTTCTGCGGCACTTTAGTCTTTAGAGAGCCGCGGAACCCTCGTTGCCGAAAACAATGTAGATGCTTCTACACTTTGAGCTTTTGTTATCAAAGCCAATATGGCAAAAACAACCAGGGTTCCGCGTCTCTCTAAAGACTTTAGTCTTTAGAGTGCCGCGGAACCCTCGTTGCCAAGAACAATGTAGATGCTTCTACACTTTGAGCTTTTGTTATCAAAGCCAATATGGCAAAAACAACGAGGCTTCTGCGGCACTTTACTCTTTAGAGTGCCGCAGAACCCTCGTTGCCGAAAACAATGTAGATGCTTCTACACTTTGAGCTTTTGTTATCAAAGCCAATATGGCAAAAACAACGAGGGTTCTGCGGCACTTTAGTCTTTAGAGTGCCGCAGAACCCTCGTTGCCGAAAACAATCTAGATGCTTCTACACTTTGAGCTTTTGTTATCAAAGCCAATATGGAAAAACAACGAGGGTTCTGAGGCACTTTAGTCTTAGAGTGCCGCAGAGCCCTCGTTGCCGAAAACAATGCAGAAGCTTCTATACTTTGAGCTTTTGTTATCAAAGCCAATATGGCAAAAACAACGAGGGTTCTTCGGCACTTTAGTCTTTAGAGTGCCGCAGAACCCTCGTTGCCGAAAACAATGTAGATGCTTCTACACTTTGAGCTTTTGTTATCAAAGCCAATATGGCAAAAACAACGAGGCTTCTGCGGCACTTTACTCTTTAGAGTGCCGCAGAACCCTCGTTGCCTAAAACAATGTTGATGCTTCTACACTTTGAGCTTTTGTTATCAAAGCCAATATGGCAAAAACAACGAGGGTTCTGCGGCACTTTAGTCTTTAGAGTACCGCGGAACCCTCGTTGCCGAAAACAATGTAGATGCTTCTACACTTTGAGCTTTTGTTATCAAAGCCAATATGGCAAAAACAACCAGGGTTCCGCATCTCTCTAAAGACTTTAGTCTTTAGAGTGCCGCGGAACCCTCGTTGCCAAGAACAATATAGATGCTTCTACACTTTGAACTTTTGTTATCAAATCCAATATGTCAAAAACAACGAGGGTTCTGCGGAACTTTAGTCTTTAGAGTGCCGAAGATCCCTCATTGCCGAAAACAATGTAGATGCTTCTACACTTTGAGCTTTTGTTATCAAAGCCAATATGGCAAAAACAAAGAGGGTTCTGCGGCACTTTAGTCTTTAGAGTACCGAAGAAGCCTCGTTGCCGAAAAAACTGTAGATGCTTCTACACTTTGAGCTTTTGTTATCAAAGCCAATATGGCAAAAACAAAGAGGGTTCTGCGGCACTTTAGTCTTTAGAGTACCGAAGAACCCTCGTGGCCGAAAAAACTGTAGATGCTTCTACACTTTGAGCTTTTATTATCAAAGCCAATATGGCAAAAACAACGAGGGTTCTGCTGCACTTTACTCTTTAGAGTGCCGCAGAACCCTCGTTGCCTAAAGCAATGTAGATGCTTCTACACTTTGAGCTTTTGTTATCAAAGCCAATATGGCAAAAACAACGAGGGTTCTGCGGCACTTTAGTCTTTAGAGTGCCCGGAACCCTCGTTGTCGAAAACACTGTAGATACTTCTACACTTTGAGCTTTTGTTATCAAAGCCAATATGGCAAAAACAACGAGGGTTCCCGGCACTCTAAAGACTTTAGTCTTTAGAGAGCCGCGGAACCCTCGTTGCCGAAAACAATATAGATGCTTCTACACTTTGAGCTTTTGTTATCAAAGCCAATATGGCAAAAACAAAGAGGGTTCTGCGGCACTTTAGTCTTTAGAGTGCCGAAGAACCCTCGTTGCCGAAAAAACTGTAGATGCTTCTAAACTTTGAGCTTTAGTTATCAAAGCCAATATGGCAAAAACAACGAGGGTTCTGCGGCACTCTAAAGACTTTAGTCTTTAGAGTGCCGCGGAACCCTCGTTGCCGAAAACAAAGTAGATGCTTCTACACGTTGAGCTTTTGTTATCAAAGACAATATGGCAAAAAAAGAGGGTTCCGCGGCACTCTAAAGACTTTAGTCTTTGGAGAGTCGCGGAACCCTCGTTGCCTAAAACAATGTAGATGCTTCTACACTTTGAGCTTTTGTTATCAAAGCCAATATGGCAAAAACAACGAGGTTTCTGCGGCACTTTAGTCTTTAGAGTTCCACGGAACCCTCATTGCCGAAAACAATGTTGATGTTTCTACACTATGAGCTTTTGTTAACAAAGCCAATATGGCAAAAACAACGAGGGTTCTGCGGCACTTTAGTCTTTAGAGTGCCGCGGAACCCTCGTTGCCGAAAACAATGTAGATGCTTCTACACTTTGAGCTTTTGTTATCAAAGCCAATATGGCAAAAACAACGAGGGTTCTGCGGCACTTTAGTCTTTAGAGTGCCGCGGAACCCTCGTTGCCGAAAACACTGTAGATGCTTCTACATTTTGAGCTTTTGTTATCAAAGCCAATATGGCAAAAACAACGAGGGTTCTTCGGCACTTTAGTCTTTAGAGTGCCGCAGAACCCTCGTTGCCGAAAACAATGTAGATGCTTCTACACTTTGAGCTTTTGTTATCAAAGCCAATATGGCAAAAACAACGAGGGTTCCTCGGCACTCTAAAGACTTTAGTCTTTAGAGTGCCGCGGAACCCTCGTTGCCGAAAACAATGTAGATGCTTCTACACTTTGAGCTTTTGTTATCAAAGCCAATATGGCAAAAACAACGAGGGTTATGCGGCACTTTAGTGTTTAGAGTGCCGAAAGAACCTCGTTGCCGAAAACAATGTAGATGCTTCTACACTTTTGAGCTTTTGTTATCAAAGCCAATATGGCAAAAACAACGAGGCTTCTGCGGCACTTTACTCTTTAGAGTACCGCAGAACCCTCGTTGCCTAAAACAATGTAGATGCTTCTACACTTTGAGCTTTTGTTATCAAAGCCAATATGGCAAAAACAACGAGGGTTCTGCGGCACTTTAGTCTTTAGAGTGCCACGGAACCCTCATTGCCGAAAACAATGTTGATGTTTCTACACTATGAGCTTTTGTTAACAAAGCCAATATGGCAAAAACAACGAGGGTTCTGCGGCACTTTAGTCTTTAGAGTGCCGCGGAACCCTCGTTGCCGAAAACAATGTAGATGCTTCTACACTTTCACCTTTCGTTATCAAAGCCAATATGGCAAAAACAACGAGGGTTCTGCGGCACTTTAGTCTTTAGAGTGCCGCAGAACCCTCGTTGCCGAAAACACTGTAGATGCTTCTACACTTTGAGCTTTTGTTATCAAAGCCAATATGGCAAAAACAACGAGGGTTCTTAGGCACTTTAGTCTTTAGAGTGCCGCAGAACCCTCGTTGCCGAAAACACTGTAGATGCTTCTACACTTTGAGCTTTTGTTATCAAAGCCAATATGGCAAAAACAACGAGGCTTCTGCGGCACTTTACTCTTTAGAGTGCCGCAGAACCCTCGTTGCCTAAAACAATGTAGATGCTTCTACACTTTGAGCTTTTGTTATCAAAGCCAATATGGCAAAAACAACGAGGGTTCTGCGGCACTTTAGTCTTTAGAGTGCCACGGAACCCTCGTTGCCGAAAACAATGTAGATGCTTCTACACTTTGAGCTTTTGTTATCAAAGCCAATATGGCAAAAACAACGAGGGTTCTGCGGCACTTTAGTCTTTAGAGTGCCGAAGAACCCTCATTGCCGAAAACAATGTTGATGTTTCTACACTATGAGCTTTTGTTAACAAAGCCAATATGGCAAAAACAATGAGGGTTCTGCGGCACTTTAGTCTTTAGAGTGCCGCGGAACCCTCGTTGCCGAAAACAATGTAGATGCTTCTACACTTTGATCTTTTGTTATCAAAGCCAATATGGCAAAAACAACGAGGGTTCTGCGGCACTTTAGTCTTTAGAGTGCCGAAGAACCCTCGTTGCCGAAAACAATGTAGATGCTTCTACACTTTGAGCTTTTGTTATCAAAGCCAATATGGCAAAAACAACGAGGGTTCCGCGGCACTCTAAAGACTTTACTCTTTAGAGAGCCGCGGAACCCTCGTTGCCTAAAACAATGTAGATGGTTCTACACTTTGAGCTTTTGTTATCAAAGCCTATATGGCAAAAACAAAGAGGGTTCTGCAGCACTTTAGTCTTTAGAGAGCCGCAGAACCCTCGTTGCCGAAAACAATGTAGATGCTTCTACACTTTGAGCTTTTGTTATCAAAGCCAATATGGCAAAAATAACGAGGGTTCCGCGGCACTCTAAAGACTTAGTCTTTAGAGAGCCGAGGAACCCTCGTTGCCAAGAACAATGTAGATGCTTCTACACTTTCACCTTTTGTTATCAAAGCCAATATGGCAAAAACAACGAGGGTTCTGCGGCACTTTAGTCTTTAGAGTGCCACAGAACCCTCGTTGCCGAAAACAATCTAGATGCTTCTACACCTTTAGCTTTTGTTATCGAAGCCAATGTTGCAAAAACAACGAGGGTTCTGCAGCACTTTAGTCTTTAGAGTGCCGCAGAACCCTCATTGCCGAAAACAATGCAGAAGCTTCTACACTTTGAGCTTTTGTTATCAAAGCCAATATGGAAAAAACAACGAGGGTTCTTCGGCACTTTAGTCTTTAGAGTGCCGCGGAACCCTCGTTGCCGAAGAACAATGTAGATGCTTCTACACTTTGAGCTTTTGTTATCAAAGCCAATATGGCAAAAACAACGAGGGTTCCGAGGCACTATAAAGACATTAGTCTTTAGAGTGCCGCAGAACCCTCGTTGCCGAAAACAATGTAGATGCTTCTACACTTTGAGCTTTTGTTATCAAAGCCAATATGGCAAAAACAACGAGGCTTCTGCGGCACTTTACTCTTTAGAGTGCCGCAGAACCCTCGTTGCCTAAAACAATGTAGATGCTTCTACACTTTGAGCTTTTGTTATCAAAGCCAATATGGCAAAAACAACGAGGGTTCTGCGGCACTTTAGTCTTTAGAGTGCCACGGAACCCACATTGCCGAAAACAATGTAGATGTTTCTACACTATGAGCTTTTGTTAACAAAGCCAATAAGGCAAAAACAACGAGGGTTCTGCGGCACATTAGTCTTTAGAGTGCCGCGGAACCCTCATTGCCGAAAACAATGTAGATGCTTCTACACTTTCACCTTTCGTTATCAAAGCCAATATGGCAAAAACAACGAGGGTTCTGCGGCACTTTAGTCTTTAGAGTGCCGCAGAACCCTCGTTGCCGAAAATACTGTAGATGCTTCTACATTTTGAGCTTTTGTTATCAAAGCCAATATGGCAAAAACAACGAGGGTTCTGCGGCACTCTAAAGACTTTAGTCTTTAGAGAGCCGCGGAACCCTCGTTGCCGAAAACAATGTAGATGCTTCTACACTTTGAGCTTTTGTTATCAAAGCCAATATGGCAAAAACAACCAGGGTTCCGCGGCTCTCTAAAGACTTTAGTCTTTAGAGTGCCTGGGATCCCTCGTTGCCAAGAACAATGTAGATGCTTCTATACTTTGAGCTTTTGTTATCAAAGCCAATATGGCAAATACAACGATTGTTCTGCGGCACTTTACTCTTTAGAGTGCCGCAGAACCCTCGTTGCCGAAAACAATGTAGATGCTTCTACACTTTGAGCTTTTGTTATCAAAGCCAATATGGCAAAAACAACGAGGGTTCTGCGGCACTTTAGTCTTTAGAGTGCCGCGGAACCCTCCTTGCCGAAAACAATGTAGATGCTTCTACACTTTCACCTTTCGTTATCAAAGCCAATATGGCAAAAACAACGAGGGTTCTGCGGCACTTTAGTCTTTAGAGTGCCGCAGAACCCTCGTTGCCGAAAACACTGTAGATGCTTCTACACTTTGAGCTTTTGTTATCAAAGTCAATATGGCAGAAACAACGAGGGTTCTTCGGCACTTTATTCTTTAGAGTGCCGCAGAACCCTCGTTTATTGAAAACACTGTAGATGCTTCTACACTTTGAGCTTTTGTTATCAAAGCCAATATGGCAAAAACAACGAGGGTTCGCGGCACTCTAAAGACTTTAGTCTTTAGAGTGCCGAGGAACCCTCGTTGCCAAGAACAATGTAGATGCTTCTACACTTTCACTTTTTGTTATCAAAGCCAATATGGCAAAAACAACGAGGGTTCTGCGGCACTTTAGTCTTTAGAGTGCCACAGAACCCTCGTTGCCGAAAACAATCTAGATGCTTCTACACCTTGAGCTTTTGTTATCAAAGCCAATGTTGCAAAAACAACGAGGGTTCTGAGGCACTTTAGTCTTTAGAGTGCCGCAGAACCCTCGTTGCCGAAAACAATGCAGAAGCTTCTATACTTTGAGCTTTTGTTATCAAAGCCAATATGGAAAAAACAACGAGGGTTCTTCGGCACTTTAGTCTTTAGAGTGCCAATAAGCGGAACCCTCGTTATCAAAGCCAAGAACAATGTAGATGCTTCTATACTTTCACCTTTCGTTATCAAAGCCAATATGGCAAAAAAACAACGAGGGTTCTGCGGCACTTTAGTCTTTAGAGAGCGCGAGAACCCTCGTTGCCTAAAACACTGTAGATGCTTATACACTTGGAGCTTTTGTTATCAAAGCCAATATGGCAAATAACGAGGGTTCTGCTAAAGACTTTAGTCTTTAGAGTGCCGGGAACCTCGTTGCCGAAAACAATGTAGATTCTTCTACACTTTGAGCTTTTGTTATCAAAGCCAATATGGTAAAACAACGAGGGTTCTGTGGCACTTTAGTCTTTAGAGTGCCGCAGAACCTCGTTGCCGAAACAATGTAGATTTCTACACTTTGAGTTTATCAAAGCCAATAT
>NW_027130332.1:0-1447 GCF_026122565.2 Emydura macquarii macquarii
CGTTTTTTTCAACATCTTCATTAATGATCTGGAAGATGGGGTAGATTGCAACCTCAGCAAGTTTGCAGATGACACTAAACTAGGTGGAGTGCTAGATACCCTGGAAGGTAGGGATAGGATACAGAAGGACCTAAACAAACTGGAGGATTGGGCCAAAAGAAATCTGATGAGGTTCAACAAGGACAAGTGCAGAGTACTGCACTTAGGACGGAAGAATCCGATGCACAGCTACAGACTGGGGACCGACGAGCTAGGCAGCAGTTCTGCAGAAAATTACCTGGGGGTTACAGTGGATAAAAAGCTGGATATGAGTCAGCAGTGTGCCCTGGTTGCCAAGAAGGCTAATAGCATATTGGGCTGCATTAGTAGGAGCATTGCCAGCAGATCAAGGAAATCATAGAATCATAGAATATTAGAGTTGGAAGGGACCTCAGGAGGTCATCTAGTCCAACCCCCTGCTCAAAGCAGGACTAACCTCTGCTATATCATCCCAACCAGGGCTTTGTCAAGCCGCAGCTTAAAAACCTCTAAGGATGGAGATTCCACCACCTCCCTAGGTAACCCATTCCAGTGCTTCACCACCCTCCTAGTAAAAAACTTTTTCCTAATGTCCAACCTAGACCTCCCTCCCTGCAACTTGAGACCGTTGCTTGTTCTGTCATCACCGAGAACAGCCTAGCCCCATCCTCCCTAGAACCCCCTTTCAGGTAGTTAAAGGCTGCTATCAAATCCCCCCTCACTCTTCTCTTTTGCAGACTAAACAAGCCCAGTTCCCTCAGCCTCTCCTCATAAGTCCTGTGCTCCAGCCCCTAATCATTTTGGTTGCCCTCCGCTGGACTCTCTCCAACTTGTCCACATCCTTTTTGTAGTGGAGGGCCCAAAACTGGACACAATATTCTAAATGCGGCCTCACCAATGCCGAATAGAGGGGAATAATCACTTCCCGTGACCTGCTAGCAATGCCCCTCCTAATGCAGCCCAATATGCCATTGGCCTTCTTGCCAACCAGGGCACACTGCTGACTCATATCCAGCTTTTTATCCACTGTTACCCCCAGGTCCTTTTCTGCAGAGCTGCTGCCCAGCTCGTCGGTCCCCAGTCTATAGCTGTGCATGGGATTCTTTCTTCCTAAGTGGAGGACTCTGCACTTTTCTTTGTTGAACCTCATTAGATTTCTTTTGGCCCAATCCTCCAGTTTGTTTAGGTCACTCTGTATCCTATCCCTACCTTGCAGGGTATCTACCACTCCCCCCAGCTTAGTGTCGTCCGCAAACTTGCTGAGGGTGCAATCTACCCCATCCTCCAGATCATTAATAAAGATGTTGAACAAAACCGGCCCCAGGACCGACCCCTGGGGAACTCCACTTGTGACCGGTTGCCAGCTAGACATGGAGCCATTGATCACTACTCGTTGAGCCCTATGCTCTAGCCAGTATTTGGAGTATTT